>NW_026599605.1:247500-252500 GCF_023634155.1 Falco peregrinus
CACTAACGCTAACTCTAAACTTAATCCTAACCCTAATCCTAACCCTAACCCTAACCCTAAGAGGCCTAACCATAAACGGAGCTCTAAACCTCACCTGTGCATGGCATGTACCTAACCCTAACCCTAACCCTAACCCTAACCCTAACCCTAACCCTAACCCTAGCCCTAACCCTAACCCTAACCCTGACCCTAAGAGGCCTAACCCAAAACGGAACTCTAAACCTCAGCTGTGCATGGCGTTAAGTTAACACTAACCCTAACCCTAACCCTAACCCTAACCCTAACCCTAACCCTAACCTTAACCCTAACCCTAACCCTAAGTGACCTAACCGAAAACGGAACTCTAAACCTCAGCTGTGCATGGCATGTACGTAACCCTAGCCCTAACCCTAACCCTAACCCTGACCCTAAGAGGCCGAACCCAAAACAGAACTCTAAACCTCAGCTGTGCATGGCATGCACTTAACCCTAACCCTAACCCTAACCCTAACCCTAACCCTAATCCTAACCCTAACCCTAACCCTAACCCTAACCCTAAGAGGCCTAACCCTAAACGGAACTCTAAACCTCAGCTGTGCATGGCATGCACTTAACCCTAACCCTAACCCTAACCCTAACCCTAACCCTAACCCTAACCCTAAACTTAACCCTAACCCTAAGAGACCTAACCCAAAACGGAACTCTAAACCTCAGCTGTGCATGGTATGTACGTAACCCTAACCCTAACCCTAACCGTAACCATAACCCTAATCCTAATCCTAAACCTAACCCTAATCCTGACCCTAAGAGTCCTAATCCTACACGGAACTCTAAACCTCAGCTGTGCATGGCAGGTACATAACCCTAACCCTAACCCTAACCCTAACCCTAACCCTAAACCTAACCCTAATCCTGACCCTAAGGGTCCTAACCCTTGACGGAACTCTAAACCTCAGCTGTGCATGGCATGTACCTAACCCTAAACCTAACCCTAACCCTAACCCTAACCCTGACCCTAAGATGCCGAACCCAAAACGGAACTCTAAACCTCAGCTGTGCATGGCATGTACCTAACCCTAACCCTAACCCTAACCCTAACCCTAACCCTAACCCTAACCCTAACCCTAACCCTAACCCTAACCCTAGCCCTAACCCTAACCCTAACCCTGACCCTAAGAGGCCTAACCCAAAACGGAACTCTAAACCTCAGCTGTGCATGGCATGTACCTAACCCTAACCCTAACCCTAACCCTAACCCTAACCCTAACCCTAGCCCTAACCCTAACCCTAACCCTGACCCTAAGAGGCCTAACCCAAAACGGAACTCTAAACCTCAGCTGTGCATGGCGTTAAGTTAACACTAACCCTAACCCTAACCCTAACCCTAACCCTAACCCTAACCCTAACCTTAACCCTAACCCTAACCCTAAGTGACCTAACCGAAAACGGAACTCTAAACCTCAGCTGTGCATGGCATGTACGTAACCCTAGCCCTATCCCTAACCCTAACCCTGACCCTAAGAGGCCGAACCCAAAACAGAACTCTAAACCTCAGCTGTGCATGGCATGCACTTAACCCTAACCCTAACCCTAACCCTAACCCTAACCCTAATCCTAACCCTAACCCTAACCCTAACCCTAACCCTAAGAGGCCTAACCCTAAACGGAACTCTAAACCTCAGCTGTGCATGGCATGCACTTAACCCTAACCCTAACCCTAACCCTAACCCTAACCCTAACCCTAACCCTAAACTTAACCCTAACCCTAAGAGACCTAACCCAAAACGGAACTCTAAACCTCAGCTGTGCATGGTATGTACGTAACCCTAACCCAAACCCTAACCCTAACCCTAACCGTAACCATAACCCTAATCCTAATCCTAAACCTAACCCTAATCCTGACCCTAAGAGTCCTAATCCTACACGGAACTCTAAACCTCAGCTGTGCATGGCAGGTACATAACCCTAACCCTAACCCTAACCCTAACCCTAACCCTAAACCTAACCCTAATCCTGACCCTAAGGGTCCTAACCCTAAACGCAAATCTAAACCTCAGCTGTGCATGGCATGTACGTAACCCTAACCCTAACCCTAACCCTAACCCTAACCCTGACCCTAAGATGCCGAACCCAAAACGGAACTCTAAACCTCAGCTGTGCATGGCATGTACCTAACCCTAACCCTAACCCTAACCCTAACCCTAACCCTAACCCTAACCCTAACCCTAACCCTAACCCTAACCTTAAGAGGCCTAACCCTAAACGCAACTCTAAACCTCAGCTGTGCATGGCATGTACGTAACCCTAACCCTAACCCTAACCCTAACCCTAACCCTAACCCTTACCCTAACCCTAACCCTAACCCTAACCCTAACCCTAACGCTAACCCGAACCCTAACCCTAACCCTAATCCTGACCCTAAGAGGCCTAACCCAAAACGCAACTCTAAACCTCAGCTGTGCATGGCATGTACCTAACCCTAACCCTAACCCTAACCCTAACCCTAACCCTAGCCCTAACCCTAACCCTAACCCTGACCCTAAGAGGCCTAACCCAAAACGGAACTCTAAACCTCAGCTGTGCATGGCATGTACCTAACCCTAACCCTAACCCTAACCCTAACCCTAACCCTAACCCTAGCCCTAACCCTAACCCTAACCCTGACCCTAAGAGGCCTAACCCAAAACGGAACTCTAAACCTCAGCTGTGCATGGCGTTAAGTTAACACTAACCCTAACCCTAACCCTAACCCTAACCCTAACCCTAACCCTAACCTTAACCCTAACCCTAACCCTAAGTGACCTAACCGAAAACGGAACTCTAAACCTCAGCTGTGCATGGCATGTACGTAACCCTAGCCCTATCCCTAACCCTAACCCTGACCCTAAGAGGCCGAACCCAAAACAGAACTCTAAACCTCAGCTGTGCATGGCATGCACTTAACCCTAACCCTAACCCTAACCCTAACCCTAACCCTAATCCTAACCCTAACCCTAACCCTAACCCTAACCCTAAGAGGCCTAACCCTAAACGGAACTCTAAACCTCAGCTGTGCATGGCATGCACTTAACCCTAACCCTAACCCTAACCCTAACCCTAACCCTAACCCTAACCCTAAACTTAACCCTAACCCTAAGAGACCTAACCCAAAACGGAACTCTAAACCTCAGCTGTGCATGGTATGTACGTAACCCTAACCCAAACCCTAACCCTAACCCTAACCGTAACCATAACCCTAATCCTAATCCTAAACCTAACCCTAATCCTGACCCTAAGAGTCCTAATCCTACACGGAACTCTAAACCTCAGCTGTGCATGGCAGGTACATAACCCTAACCCTAACCCTAACCCTAACCCTAACCCTAAACCTAACCCTAATCCTGACCCTAAGGGTCCTAACCCTAAACGCAAATCTAAACCTCAGCTGTGCATGGCATGTACGTAACCCTAACCCTAACCCTAACCCTAACCCTAACCCTGACCCTAAGATGCCGAACCCAAAACGGAACTCTAAACCTCAGCTGTGCATGGCATGTACCTAACCCTAACCCTAACCCTAACCCTAACCCTAACCCTAACCCTAACCCTAACCCTAACCCTAACCCTAACCTTAAGAGGCCTAACCCTAAACGCAACTCTAAACCTCAGCTGTGCATGGCATGTACGTAACCCTAACCCTAACCCTAACCCTAACCCTAACCCTAACCCTTACCCTAACCCTAACCCTAACCCTAACCCTAACCCTAACGCTAACCCGAACCCTAACCCTAACCCTAATCCTGACCCTAAGAGGCCTAACCCAAAACGCAACTCTAAACCTCAGCTGTGCATGGCATGTACCTAACCCTAACCCTAACCCTAAGCCTAACCCTAACCCTATCCCTAACCCTGACCCTAAGAGGCCTAACCCAAAACGGAACTCTAAACCTCAGCTGTGCATGGCATGCAGTTAACACTAACCCTAACCCTAACCCTAACCCTAACCCTAACCCTAACCTTAACCCTAACCCTAACCCTAACCCTAACCCTAACCCTAACCCTAACCCTAATCCTGACCCTAAGAGGCCTAACCCGAAACGGAACTCTAAACCTCAGCTGTGCATGGCATGTACATAACCCTAACCCTAACCCTAACCCTAACCCTAACCCTAACCCTAACCCTAACCCTGACCCTAAGAGGCCTAACCCTAAACGCAGCTCTAAACCTCAGCTGTGCATGGCATGCACTTAACCCTAACCCTAACCCTAACCCTAACCCTAACCCTAACCCTAACCCTAATCCTAACCCTAACCCTAACCCTAACCCTAACCCTAAGAGGCCTAACCCTAAACGCAACTCTAAATCGCAGCTGTGCATGGCATGCACTTAACCGTAACCGTAACCGTAACCGTAACCCTAACCCTAACCCTAACCCTAACCCTAACCCTAACCCTAACCCTAACCCTAACCCTAACCCTAACCCTGACCCTAAGAGGCCTAAACCCAAAACGGAACTCTAAACCTCAGCTGTGCATGGCATGCACTTAACCCTAACCCTAACCCTAACCCTAACCCTAACCCTAATCCTAAACCTAATCCTAATCCTGACCCTAAGAGGCCGAACCCAAAACGGAACTCTAAACCTCAGCTGTGCATGGCATGTACCTAACCCTAACCCTAACCCTAAGCCTAACCCTAACCCTAACCCTAACCCTGACCCTAAGAGGCCTAACCCAAAACGGAACTCTAAACCTCAGCTGTGCATGGCATGCAGTTAACACTAACCCTAACCCTAACCCTAACCCTAACCCTAACCCTAACCTTAACCCTAACCCTAACCCTACGTGACCTAACCCAAAACGGAACTCTAAACCTCAGCTGTGCATGGCATGTACGTAACCCTAGCCCTAACCCTAACCCTAACCCTGACCCTAAGAGGCCGAATCCAAAACGGAACTCTAAACCTCAGCTGTGCACGGCATGTACCTAACCCTAACCCTAACCCTAACCCTAACCCTAACCCTAACCCTAACCCTAACCC
>NW_026599605.1:260000-270000 GCF_023634155.1 Falco peregrinus
TAACCCTGACCCTAAGAGGCCTAACCCAAAACGGAACTCTAAACCTCAGCTGTGCATGGCATGCACTTAACCCTAACCCTAACCCTAACCCTAACCCTAACCCTAACCCTAACCCTAAGAGGCCTAACCCTAAACGCAACTCTAAACCTCAGCTGTGCATGGCATGTAGGTAACCGTAACCCTAACCCTAACCCTAAACCTAACCCTGACCCTAAGAGGCCTAACCCAAAACGGAACTCTATAACCTCAGCTGTGCATGGCATGCACTTAACCCTAACCCTAACCCTAACCCTAACCCTAACCCTAACCCTAACCCTAAGAGGCCTAACCCTAAACGCAACTCTAAACCTCAGCTGTGCATGGCATGTACGTACCCCTAACCCTAACCCTAACCCTAACCCTAACCATAACACTAACCCTAATCCTAAACCTAACCCTAATCCTGACCCTAAGAGTCCTAACCCTAGACGGAACTCTAAACCTCAGCTGTGCATGGCAGGTACATAACCCTAACCCTAACCCTAACCCTAACCCTAACCCTAACCCTAACCCTAACCCTAACCCTAATCCTGACCCTAAGAGAGCTAACCCTAAATGGAGCTCTAAACCTCAGCTGTGCATGGCATGTACGTAACCCTAACCCTAACCCTAACCCTAACCCTAACCCTAACCCTGACCCTAAGAGGCCGAACCCAAAACGGAACTCTAAACCTCAGCTGTGCATGGCATGTACCTAACCCTAACCCTAACCCTAACCCTAACCCTAACCCTAACCCTAACCCTAACCCTAACCCTAACCCTAACCCTAACCCTAACCAAGAGTCCTAACCCTAGACAGAACTCTAAACCTCAGCTGTGCATGGCATGTACGTAACCCTAACCCTAACCCTAACCCTAACCCTAACCCTAACCCTAACCCTGACCCTAAGAGGCCTAACCCAAAACGGAAGTCTAAACGTCAGCTGTGCATTGCATGCACTTAACCCTAACCCTATCCCTAATCCTAACCCTAAACCTAACCCTAATCCTGACCCTAAGAGGCCTAACCCTTGACGGAACTCTAAACCTCAGCTGTGCATGGCATGTACCTAAACCTAACCCTAACCCTTACCCTAACCCTAACCCTAACCCTAAACCTAACCCTGACCCTAAGAGACCTAACCCTAAACGGAACTCTAAACCTCAGCTGTGCATGGCATGTACGTAACCCTAACCCTAACCCTAACCCTAACCCTAACCCTAACCCTAACCCTAAACCTAACCCTAACCCTAAGAGACCTAACCCTAAACGGAACTCTAAACCTCAGCTGTGCATGGCATGTACGTAACCCTAACCCTAACCCTAACCCTAACCCTAACCCTAACCCTAAACCTAACCCTAACCCTAAGAGACCTAACCCTAAACGGAACTCTAAACCTCAGCTGTGCATGGCATGTACGTAACCCTAACCCTAACCCTAACCCTAACCCTAACCCTAACCATAACCCTAACCCTAATCCTAACCCTAACCCTAACCCTAACCCTAACCCTAACCCTAAGAGGCCAAACCCTAAACACAACTCTAAACCTCAGCTGTGCATGGCATGTAGGTAACCCTAACACTAACCCTAACCCTAACCTTAACCCTAACCCTAACCCTAACCCTAACCCTAACCCTGACCCTAAGAAACCTAACCCAAAACGGAACTCTAAACCTCAGCTGTGCATGGCATGTACGTAACCCTAACCCTAACCCTAACCCTAATCCTAACCCTAACCCTAACCCTAACCCTAACCCTAATCCTGACCCTAAGAGGCCTAACCCAAAACGGAACTCTAAACCTCAGCTGTGCATGACATGTACCTAACCCTAACCCTAACCCTAACCCTAACCCTAACCCTAACCCTAAGAGGCCTAACCCTAAACGCAACTCTAAACCTCAGCTGTGCATGGCATGAACTTAACCCTAACCCTAACCCTAGCCCTAACCCTAACCCTAACCCTAACCCTAACCCTGACCCTAAGAGGCCTAACTTAAAACGGAACTCTAAACCTCAGCTGTGCATGGCATGTACGTAACCCTAACCCTAACCCTAACCCTAACCCTAACCCTAACCATAACCCTAACCCTAATCCTAACCCTAACCCTAACCCTAACCCTAACCCTAACCCTAACCCTAACCCTAACCCTAACCCTAACGTTAACCCTAAACCTAACCCTAACCCTAACCCTAACCCTAACCCTAACCCTAATCCTGACCCTAAGAGGCCTAACCCTTGACGGAACTCTAAACCTCAGCTGTGCATGGCATGCACATAACCCTAACCCTAACCCTAACCCTAACCCTAACCCTAACCCTAATCCTGACCCTAAGAGTCCTAACCCAAAACGGAACTCTAAACCTCAGCTGTGCATGGCATGCACTTAACCCTAACCCTAACCCTAACCCTAACCCTAACCCTAACCCTAACCTTAACCCTAACCCTAAGAGGACAAACCCTAAACGCAACTCTAAACGTCAGCTGTGCATGGCATGTAGGTAACCCTAACACTAACCCTAACCCTAACCTTAACCGTAACCCTAACCCTAACCCTAACCCTAACCCTGACCCTAAGAGGCCGAACCCAAAACGGAACTCTAAACCTCAGCTGTGCATGGCATGCACTTAACCCTAAACCTAACCCTAACCCTAACCCTAACCCTAACCCTAACCCTGACCCTAAGAGGCCTAACCCTTGACGGAACTCTAAACCTCAGATGTGCATGGCATGTACATAACCTTAACCCTAACCCTAACCCTAACCCTAACCCTAACCCTAACCCTAACCCTAACCCTAACCCTAAGAGGCCTAACCCTAAACGCAACTCTAAACCTCAGCTGTGCATGGCATGTAGGTAACCGTAACCCTAACCCTAACCCTAAACCTAACCCTGACCCTAAGAGGCCTAACCCAAAACGGAACTCTAAACCTCAGCTGTGCATGGCATGCACTTAACCCTAACCCTAACCCTAACCCTAACCCTAACCCTAACCCTAACCCTAAGAGGCCTAACCCTAAACGCAACTCTAAACCTCAGCTGTGCATGGCATGTAGGTAACCGTAACCCTAACCCTAACCCTAAACCTAACCCTGACCCTAAGAGGCCTAACCCAAAACGGAACTCTATAACCTCAGCTGTGCATGGCATGCACTTAACCCTAACCCTAACCCTAACCCTAACCCTAACCCTAACCCTAACCCTAAGAGGCCTAACCCTAAACGCAACTCTAAACCTCAGCTGTGCATGGCATGTACGTACCCCTAACCCTAACCCTAACCCTAACCCTAACCATAACACTAACCCTAATCCTAAACCTAACCCTAATCCTGACCCTAAGAGTCCTAACCCTAGACGGAACTCTAAACCTCAGCTGTGCATGGCAGGTACATAACCCTAACCCTAACCCTAACCCTAACCCTAACCCTAACCCTAACCCTAACCCTAACCCTAATCCTGACCCTAAGAGAGCTAACCCTAAATGGAGCTCTAAACCTCAGCTGTGCATGGCATGTACGTAACCCTAACCCTAACCCTAACCCTAACCCTAACCCTAACCCTGACCCTAAGAGGCCGAACCCAAAACGGAACTCTAAACCTCAGCTGTGCATGGCATGTACCTAACCCTAACCCTAACCCTAACCCTAACCCTAACCCTAACCCTAACCCTAACCCTAACCCTAACCCTAACCCTAACCCTAACCAAGAGTCCTAACCCTAGACAGAACTCTAAACCTCAGCTGTGCATGGCATGTACGTAACCCTAACCCTAACCCTAACCCTAACCCTAACCCTAACCCTAACCCTGACCCTAAGAGGCCTAACCCAAAACGGAAGTCTAAACGTCAGCTGTGCATTGCATGCACTTAACCCTAACCCTATCCCTAATCCTAACCCTAAACCTAACCCTAATCCTGACCCTAAGAGGCCTAACCCTTGACGGAACTCTAAACCTCAGCTGTGCATGGCATGTACCTAAACCTAACCCTAACCCTTACCCTAACCCTAACCCTAACCCTAAACCTAACCCTGACCCTAAGAGACCTAACCCTAAACGGAACTCTAAACCTCAGCTGTGCATGGCATGTACGTAACCCTAACCCTAACCCTAACCCTAACCCTAACCCTAACCCTAACCCTAAACCTAACCCTAACCCTAAGAGACCTAACCCTAAACGGAACTCTAAACCTCAGCTGTGCATGGCATGTACGTAACCCTAACCCTAACCCTAACCCTAACCCTAACCCTAACCCTAAACCTAACCCTAACCCTAAGAGACCTAACCCTAAACGGAACTCTAAACCTCAGCTGTGCATGGCATGTACGTAACCCTAACCCTAACCCTAACCCTAACCCTAACCCTAACCATAACCCTAACCCTAATCCTAACCCTAACCCTAACCCTAACCCTAACCCTAACCCTAACCCTAACCCTAAAGCTAACCCTAACCCTAATCCTAACCCTAACCCTAACCCTAACCCTAACCCTAATCCTGACCCTAAGAGGCCTAACCCTTGACGGAACTCTAAACCTCAGCTGTGCATGGCATGCACATAACCCTAACCCTAACCCTAACCCTAACCCTAACCCTAACCCTAACCCTGACCCTAAGAGGCCTAACCCAAAACGGAACTCTAAACCTCAGCTGTGCATGGCATGCACTTAACCCTAACCCTAACCCTAACCCTAACCCTAACCCTAACCCTAACCTTAACCCTAACCCTAAGAGGACAAACCCTAAACGCAACTCTAAACCTCAGCTGTGCATGGCATGTAGGTAACCCTAACACTAACCCTAACCCTAACCTTAACCCTAACCCTAACCCTAACCCTAACCCTAACCCTGACCCTAAAGAGGCCGAACCCAAAACGGAACTCTAAACCTCAGCTGTGCATGGCATGCACTTAACCCTAAACCTAACCCTAACCCTAACCCTAACCCTAACCCTAACCCTAACCCTAACCCTAACCCTGACCCTAAGAGGCCTAACCCTTGACGGAACTCTAAACCTCAGATGTGCATGGCATGTACATAACCCTAACCCTAACCCTAACCCTAACCCTAACCATAACCCTAACCCTAATCCTAATCCTAACCCTAATCCTGACCCTAAGAGTCCTAACCCGAAACGGAACTCTAAACCTCAGCTGTGCATGGCAGGTACATAACCCTAACCCTAACCCTAACCCTAACCCTAACCCTAACCCTAACCCTAACCCTGACCCTAAGAGGCCGAACCCAAAACGGAACTCTAAACCTCAGCTGTGCATGGCATGCACTTAACCCTAAACCTAACCCTAACCCTAACCCTAACCCTAACCCTAACCCTAACCCTAACCCTAACCCTGACCCTAAGAGGCCTAACCCTTGACGGAACTCTAAACCTCAGATGTGCATGGCATGTACATAACCTTAACCCTAACCCTAACCCTAAGCCTAACCCTAACCCTAACCCTAACCCTAACCCTAACCCTAAGAGGCCTAACCCTAAACGCAACTCTAAACCTCAGCTGTGCATGGCATGTAGGTAACCGTAACCCTAACCCTAACCCTAAACCTAACCCTGACCCTAAGAGGCCTAACCCAAAACGGAACTCTAAACCTCAGCTGTGCATGGCATGTACGTAAGCCTAACCCTAACCCTAACCCTAATCCTAACCCTAACCCTAACCCTAACCCTAACCCTAACCCTAATCCTGACCCTAAGAGGCCTAACCCAAAACGGAACTCTAAACCTCAGCTGTGCATGGCATGCACTTAACCCTAACCCTAACCCTAACCCTAACCCTAACCCTAACCCTAACCCTAAGAGGCCTAACCCTAAACGCAACTCTAAACCTCAGCTGTGCATGGCATGCACTTAACCCTAACCCTAACCCTAGCCCTAACCCTAACCCTAACCCTAACCCTAACCCTAAGAGACCTAACCCTAAACGGAACTCTAAACCTCAGCTGTGCATGGCATGTACGTACCCCTAACCCTAACCCTAACCCTAACCCTAATCATAACACTAACCCTAATCCTAAACCTAACCCTAATCCTGACCCTAAGAGTCCTAACCCAAGACGGAACTCTAAACCTCAGCTGTGCATGGCAGGTACATAACCCTAACCCTAACCCTAACCCTAACCCTAACACTAACCCTAACCCTAACCCTGACCCTAAGAGGCCGAACCCAAAACGGAACTCTAAACCTCAGCTGTGCATGGCATGTACCTAACCCTAACCCTAACCCTAACCCTAACCCTAACCCTAACCCTAACCCTAACCCTAACCCTAACCCTAACCCTAACCCTAACCAAGAGTCCTAACCCTAGACAGAACTCTAAACCTCAGCTGTGCATGGCATGTACGTAACCCTAACCCTAACCCTAACCCTAACCCTAACCCTAACCCTAACCCTAACCCTAACCCTAACCCTAACCCTGACCCTAAGAGGCCTAACCCAAAACGGAACTCTAAACGTCAGCTGTGCATTGCATGCACTTAACCCTAACCCTATCCCTAAACCTAACCCTAAACCTAACCCTAATCCTGACCCTAAGAGGCCTAACCCTTGACGGAACTCTAAACCTCAGCTGTGCATGGCATGTACCTAAACCTAACCCTAACCCTTACCCTAACCCTAACCCTAACCCTAAACCTAACCCTAACCCTAAGAGACCTAACCCTAAACGGAACTCTAAACCTCAGCTGTGCATGGCATGTACGTAACCCTAACCCTAACCCTAACCCTAACCCTAACCCTAACCCTAAGCCTAACCCTAAACCTAACCCTAACCCTAAGAGACCTAACCCTAAACGGAACTCTAAACCTCAGCTGTGCATGGCATGTACGTAACCCTAACCCTAACCCTAACCCTAACCCTAACCCTAACCATAACCCTAACCCTAATCCTAACCCTAACCCTAACCCTAACCCTAACCCTAACCCTAACCCTAACCCTAACCCTAACGCTAACCCTAAACCTAACCCTAACCCTAACCCTAACCCTAACCCTAACCCTAATCCTGACCCTAAGAGGCCTAACCCTTGACGGAACTCTAATCCTCAGCTGTGCATGGCATGCACATAACCCTAACCCTAACCCTAACCCTAACCCTGACCCTAAGAGGCCTAACCCAAAACGGAACTCTAAACCTCAGCTGTGCATGGCATGCACTTAACCCTAACCCTAACCCTAACACTAACCCTAACCCTAACCCTAACCCTAACCTTAACCCTAACCCTAAGAGGACAAACCCTAAACGCAACTCCAAACCTCAGCTGTGCATGGCATGTAGGTAACCCTAACACTAACCCTAACCCTAACCTTAACCCTAAACCTAAAGCTAACCCTAACCCAAACCCTGACCCTAAGAGGCCGAACCCAAAACGGAACTCTAAACCTCAGCTGTGCATGGCATGCACTTAACCCTAAACCTAACCCTAACCCTAACCCTAACCCTAACCCTAACCCTAACCCTAACCCTAACCCTGACCCTAAGAGGCCTAACCCTTGACGGAACTCTAAACCTCAGATGTGCATGGCATGTACATAACCTTAACCCTAAGCCTAAGCCTAAGCCTAAGCCTAAGCCTAACCCTAACCCTAACCCTAACCCTAACCCTAACCCTAACCCTAAGAGGCCTAACCCTAAACGCAACTCTAAACCTCAGCTGTGCATGGCATGTAGGTAACCGTAACCCTAACCCTAACCCTAAACCTAACCCTGACCCTAAGAGGCCTAACCCAAAACGGAACTCTAAACCTCAGCTGTGCATGGCATGCACTTAACCCTAACCCTAACCCTAACCCTAACCCTAACCCTAAACTTAACCCTAACCCTAAGAGACCTAACCCTAAACGGAACTCTAAACCTCAGCTGTGCCTGGCATGTACGTAACCCTAACCCTAACCCTAACCCTAACCCTAACCATAACCCTAACCATAATCCTAATCCTAACCCTAATCCTGACCCTAAGAGTCCTAACCCGAAACGGAACTCTAAACCTCAGCTGTGCATGGCAGGTACATAACCCTAACCCTAACCCTAACCCTAACCCTAACCCTAACCCTAACCCTAACCCTAAACCTGACCCTAAGAGAGCTAAACCTAAATGGAGCTCTAAACCTCAGCTGTGCATGGCATGTACGTAACCCTAACCCTAACCCTAACCCTAATCCTAACCCTAACCCTGACCCTAAGGGGCCGAACCCAAAACGGAACTCTAAACCTCAGCTGTGCATGGCATGTACGTAACCCTAACCCTAACCCTAACCCTAACCCTAACCATAACCCTAACCCTAATCCTAATCCTAACCCTAATCCTGACCCTAAGAGTCCTAACCCGAAACGGAACTCTAAACCTCAGCTGTGCATGGCAGGTACATAACCCTAACCCTAACCCTAACCCTAACCCTAACCCTAACCCTAACCCTAACCCTAACCCTAAACCTGACCCTAAGAGAGCTAAACCTAAATGGAGCTCTAAACCTCAGCTGTGCATGGCATGTACGTAACCCTAACCCTAACCCTAACCCTAATCCTAACCCTAACCCTGACCCTAAGGGGCCGAACCCAAAACGGAACTCTAAACCTCAGCTGTGCATGGCATGTACATAACCCTAACCCTAACCCTAACCCTAACCCTAACCCTAACCCTAAGAGGCCTAACCCTAAACGCAACTCTAAACCTCAGCTGTGCATGGCATGTACGTAACCCTAGCCCTAACCCTAACCCTAACCCTGACCCTGACCCTAAGAGGCCGAAACCAAAACGGAACTCTAAACCTCAGCTGTGCATGGCATGTACCTAACCTTAACCCTAACCCTAACCCTAACCCTAACCCTAACCCTAATCCTAAACCTAACCCTAATCCTGACCCTAAGAGTCCTAACCCTAGACGGAACTCTAAAACTCAGCTGTGCATGGCAGGTACATAACCCTAACCCTAACCCTAACCCTTACCCTAACCCTAAACCTAACCCTAATCCTGACCCTAAGAGGCCTAAACCTTGACGGAACTCTAAACCTCAGCTGTGCATGGCATGTACATAACCCTAACCCTAACCCTAACCCTAACCCTAACCCTAACCCTAACCCTAACCCTAACCCTGACCCTAAGAGGCCTAACCCTTGACAGAACTTTAAACCTCAGCTGTGCATGGCATGCACTTAACCCTAACCCTAACCCTAACCCTAACCGTAACCCTAACCCTAACCTTAACCCTAACCCTAAGAGGCCAAACCCTAAACACAACTCTAAACCTCAGCTGTGCATGGCATGTAGGTAACCCTAACACTAACCCTAACCCTAACCTTAACCCTAACCCTAACCCTAACCCTAACCCTGACCCTAAGAAACCTAACCCAAAACGGAACTCTAAACCTCAGCTGTGCATGGCATGTACGTAACCCTAACCCTAACCCTAACCCTAATCCTAACCCTAACCCTAACCCTAACCCTAACCCTAACCCTGACCCTAAGAAACCTAACCCAAAACGGAACTCTAAACCTCAGCTGTGCATGGCATGTACGTAACCCTAACCCTAACCCTAACCCTAATCCTAACCCTAACCCTAACCCTAACCCTAACCCTAATCCTGACCCTAAGAGGCCTAACCCAAAACGGAACTCTAAACCTCAGCTGTGCATGGCATGCACTTAACCCTAACCCTAACCCTAACCCTAACCCTAACCCTAACCCTAAGAGGCCTAACCCTTAACGCAACTCTAAACCTCAGCTGTGCATGGCATGCACTTAACCCTAACCCTAACCCTAGCCCTAACCCTAACCCTAACCCTAACCCTAACCCTAACCCTAAGAGACCTAACCCTAAACGGAACTCTAAACCTCAGCTGTGCATGGCATGTACGTACCCCTAACCCTTACCCTAACCCTAACCCTAACCCTAACCATAACACTAACCCTAATCCTAAACCTAACCCTAATCCTGACCCTAAGAGTCCTAACCCAAGACGGAACTC
>NW_026599605.1:272500-275000 GCF_023634155.1 Falco peregrinus
ACCCTAACCCTAACCTTAACCCTAAACCTAAATCTAACCCTAACCCAAACCCTGACCCTAAGAGGCCGAACCCAAAACGGAACTCTAAACCTCAGCTGTGCATGGCATGCACTTAACCCTAAACCTAACCCTAACCCTAACCCTAACCCTAACCCTAACCCTAACCCTAACCCTAACCCTAACCCTGACCCTAAGAGGCCTAACCCTTGACGGAACTCTAAACCTCAGATGTGCATGGCATGTACATAACCTTAACCCTAAGCCTAAGCCTAAGCCTAAGCCTAACCCTAACCCTAACCCTAACCCTAACCCTAACCCTAACCCTAAGAGGCCTAACCCTAAACGCAACTCTAAACCTCAGCTGTGCATGGCATGTAGGTAACCGTAACCCTAACCCTAACCCTAAACCTAACCCTGACCCTAAGAGGCCTAACCCAAAACGGAACTCTAAACCTCAGCTGTGCATGGCATGCACTTAACCCTAACCCTAACCCTAACCCTAACCCTAACCCTAAACTTAACCCTAACCCTAAGAGACCTAACCCTAAACGGAACTCTAAACCTCAGCTGTGCCTGGCATGTACGTAACCCTAACCCTAACCCTAACCCTAACCCTAACCATAACCCTAACCATAATCCTAATCCTAACCCTAATCCTGACCCTAAGAGTCCTAACCCGAAACGGAACTCTAAACCTCAGCTGTGCATGGCAGGTACATAACCCTAACCCTAACCCTAACCCTAACCCTAACCCTAACCCTAACCCTAACCCTAACCCTAAACCTGACCCTAAGAGAGCTAAACCTAAATGGAGCTCTAAACCTCAGCTGTGCATGGCATGTACGTAACCCTAACCCTAACCCTAACCCTAATCCTAACCCTAACCCTGACCCTAAGGGGCCGAACCCAAAACGGAACTCTAAACCTCAGCTGTGCATGGCATGTACGTAACCCTAACCCTAACCCTAACCCTAACCCTAACCATAACCCTAACCCTAATCCTAATCCTAACCCTAATCCTGACCCTAAGAGTCCTAACCCGAAACGGAACTCTAAACCTCAGCTGTGCATGGCAGGTACATAACCCTAACCCTAACCCTAACCCTAACCCTAACCCTAACCCTAACCCTAACCCTAACCCTAACCCTAACCCTAAACCTGACCCTAAGAGAGCTAAACCTAAATGGAGCTCTAAACCTCAGCTGTGCATGGCATGTACGTAACTCTAACCCTAACCCTAACCCTAATCCTAACCCTAACCCTGACCCTAAGAGGCCTAACCCAAAACGGAACTCTAAACCTCAGCTGTGCATGGCATGCACTTAACCCTAACCCTAACCCTAACCCTAACCCTAACCCTAACCCTAACCCTAACCTTAACCCTAACCCTAAGAGGACAAACCCTAAACGCAACTCTAAACCTCAGCTGTGCATGGCATGTAGGTATCCCTAACACTAACCCTAACCCTAACCTTAACCCTAACACTAACCCTAACCCTAACCCTAACCCTGACCCTAAGAGGCCGAACCCAAAACGGAACTCTAAACCTCAGCTGTGCATGGCATGCACTTAACCCTAAACCTAACCCTAACCCTAACCCTAACCCTAACCCTAACCCTAACCCTAACCCTAACCCTGACCCTAAGAGGCCTAACCCTTGACGGAACTCTAAACCTCAGATGTGCATGGCATGTACATAACCTTAACCCTAAGCCTAACCCTAACCCTAACCCTAACCCTAACCCTAACCCTAACCCTAACCCTAAGAGGCCTAACCCTAAACGCAACTCTAAACCTCAGCTGTGCATGGCATGTAGGTAACCGTAACCCTAACCCTAACCCTAAACCTAACCCTGACCCTAAGAGGCCTAACCCAAAACGGAACTCTAAACCTCAGCTGTGCATGGCATGCACTTAACCCTAACCCTAACCCTAACCCTAACCCTAACCCTAAACTTAACCCTAACCCTAAGAGACCTAACCCTAAACGGAACTCTAAACCTCAGCTGTGCATGGCATGTACGTAACCCTAACCCTAACCCTAACCCTAACCCTAACCATAACCCTAACCCTAATCCTAATCCTAACCCTAATCCTGACCCTAAGAGTCCTAACCCGAAACGGAACTCTAAACCTCAGCTGTGCATGGCAGGTACCTAACCCTATCCCTAACCCTAACCCTAACCCTAACCCTAACCGTAACCCTAATCCTGACCCTAATCCTGACCCTAAGGGGCCTAACCCAAAACGGAACTCTAAACCTCAGCTGTGCATGGCATGCACTTAACCCTAACCCTAACCCTAACACTAACCCTAACCCTAACCCTAACCCTAACCTTAACCCTAACCCTAAGAGGACAAACCCTAAACGCAACTCCAAACCTCAGCTGTGCATGGCATGTAGGTAACCCTAACACTAACCCTAACCCTAACCTTAACCCTAAACCTAAAGCTAACCCTAACCCAAACCCTGACCCTAAGAGGCCGAACCCAAAACGG
>NW_026599605.1:287500-292500 GCF_023634155.1 Falco peregrinus
ACATAACCTTAACCCTAACCCTAAGCCTAAGGCTAAGCCTAACCCTAACCCTAACCCTAACCCTAACCCTAAGAGGCCTAACCCTAAACGCAACTCTAAACCTCAGCTGTGCATGGCATGTAGGTAACCGTAACCCTAACCCTAACCCTAAACCTAACCCTGACCCTAAGAGGCCTAACCCAAAACGGAACTCTAAACCTCAGCTGTGCATGGCATGCACTTAACCCTAACCCTAACCCTAACCCTAACCCTAACCCTAACCCTAACCCTAACCCTAACCCTAACCCTAACCCTAACCCTAACCCTAAGAGGCCTAACCCTAAACGCAACTCTAAACCTCAGCTGTGCATGGCATGTAGGTAACCGTAACCCTAACCCTAACCCTAAACCTAACCCTGACCCTAAGAGGCCTAACCCAAAACGGAACTCTAAACCTCAGCTGTGCATGGCATGCACTTAACCCTAACCCTAACCCTAACCCTAACCCTAACCCTAAACTTAACCCTAACCCTAAGAGACCTAACCCTAAACGGAACTCTAAACCTCAGCTGTGCATGGCATGTACGTAACCCTAACCCTAACCCTAACCGTAACCCTAACCATAACCCTAACCCTAATCCTAATCCTAACCCTAATCCTGACCCTAAGAGTCCTAACCCGAAACGGAACTCTAAACCTCAGCTGTGCATGGCATGTACATAACCCTAACCCTAACCCTAACCCTAACCCTAACCCTAACCCTAACCCTAACCCTAACCCTAACCCTAAACCTGACCCTAAGAGAGCTAAACCTAAATGGAGCTCTAAACCTCAGCTGTGCATGGCATGTACGTAACCCTAACCCTAACCCTAACCCTAATCCTAACCCTAACCCTGACCCTAAGGGGCCGAACCCAAAACGGAACTCTAAACCTCAGCTGTGCATGGCATGTACCTAACCCTATCCCTAACCCTAACCCTAACCCTAACCCTAACCCTAACCCTAACCCTAACCCTAACCCTAACCCTAATCCTGACCCTAATCCTGACCCTAAGGGTCCTAACCCTTGACGGAACTCTAAACCTCAGCTGTGCATGGCATGTACATAACCCTAACCCTAACCCTAACCCTAACCCTAACCCTAACCCTAACCCTAACCCTAAGAGGCCTAACCCTAAACGCAACTCTAAACCTCAGCTGTGCATGGCATGTACGTAACCCTAGCCCTAACCCTAACCCTAACCCTGACCCTGACCCTAAGAGGCCGAAACCAAAACGGAACTCTAAACCTCAGCTGTGCATGGCATGTACCTAACCTTAACCCTAACCCTAACCCTAACCCTAACCCTAACCATAACCCTAATCCTAAACCTAAGCCTAATCCTGACCCTAAGAGTCCTAACCCTAGACGGAACTCTAAAACTCAGCTGTGCATGGCAGGTACATAACCCTAACCCTAACCCTAACCCTAACCCTAACCCTAACCCTTACCCTAACCCTAAACCTAACCCTAATCCTGACCCTAAGAGGCCTAACCCTTGACGGAACTCTAAACCTCAGCTGTGCATGGCATGTACATAACCCTAACCCTAACCCTCACCCTAACCCTAACCCTAACCCTAACCCTAACCCTAACCCTGACCCTAAGAGGCCTAACCCTTGACGGAACTCTAAACCTCAGCTGTGCATGGCATGCAGTTAACCCTAACCCTAACCCTAACCCTAACCCTAACCCTAATCCTAACCTTAACCCTAACCCTAACCCTAACGCTAACCCTAAGAGGCCTAACCCTAAACGCAACTCTAAACCTCAGCTGTGCATGGCATGCACTTAACCGTAACCGTAACCGTAACCGTAACCGTAACCGTAACCGTAACCCTAACCCTAACCCTAACCCTAACCCTAACCGTAATCCTTACTTTAACCCTAACCCTAACCTTAACCCTAACCCTAAGAGGCCTAACACTAAACGCAACTCTAAACCTCAGCTGTGCATGGCATGTAGGTAACCCTAACCCTAACCCTAACCCTAACCTTAACCCTAACGCTAAACCCTAACCCTAACCCTGACCCTAAGAGGCCTAACCCAAAACGGAACTCTAAACCTCAGCTGTGCATGGCGTGCACGTAACTCTAACCCTAACCCTAACCCTAACCCTAACCCTAACCCTAACCCTAACCCTAACCCTAACCTAAACTTAACCCTAACCCTAAGAGACCTAACCCTAAACGGAACTCTAAACCTCAGCTGTGCATGGCATGTACCTAACCCTAACCCTAACCCTAACCCTAACCCTAACCCTAACCCTAATCCTGACCCTAAGGGTCCTAACCCTTGACGGAACTCTAAACCTCAGCTGTGCATGGCATGTACATAACCCTAACCCTAACCCTAACCCTAACCCTAACCCTAACCCTAACCCTAACCCTAAGAGGCCTAACCCTAAACGCAACTCTAAAACTCAGCTGTGCATGGCATGTACGTAAACCTAACCCTAACCCTAACCCTAACCCTAACCCTAAACCTGACCCTAAGAGGCCGAAACCAAAACGGAACTCTAAACCTCAGCTGTGCATGGCATGTACCTAACCCTAACCCTAACCCTAACCCTAACCCTAACCCTAACCCTAACCCTAACCCTAACCCTAACCCTAACCCTGTCCCTAAGGGTCCTAACCCTTGACGGAACTCTAAACCTCAGCTGTGCATGGCATGTACATAACCCTAACCCTAACCCTAACCCTAACCCTAACCCTAACCCTAACCCTAAGAGGCCTAACCCTAAACGCAACTCTAAACCTCAGCTGTGCATGGCATGTACCTAACCCTAACCCTAACCCTAACCCTAACCCTAACCCTAACCCTGACCCTAAGAGGCCGAAACCAAAACGCAACTCTAAACCTCAGCTGTGCATGGCATGTACGTAACCCTAACCCTAACCCTAACCCTAACCCTAACCCTAACCTTAACCCTAACCCTAAGAGACCTAACCCTAAACGGAACTCTAAACCTCAGCTGTGCATGGCATGTACGTAACCCTAACCCTAACCCTAACCCTATCCCTAACCCTAACCATAACCCTAACCCTAATCCTAAACCTAACCCTAATCCTGACCCTAAGATTCCTAACCCTAGACGGAACTCTAAACCTCAGCTGTGCATGGCAGGTACATAACCCTAACCCTAACAAAACCCTAACCCTAACCCTAACCCTAACGCTAACCCTAAACCGAACCCTAATCCTGACCCTAAGGGTCCTAACCCTTGACGGAACTCTAAACCTCAGCTGTGCATGGCATGTACGTAACCCTAACCCTAACCCTAACCTGAACCCTAACTCTGACCCTAAGAGGCCGAACCCAAAACGGAACTCTTAACCTCAGCTGTGCATGGCATGTACCTAACCCTAACCCTAACCCTAACCCTAACCCTAACCCTGACCCTAAGAGGCCTAACCCAAAACGGAACTCTAAACCTCAGCTGTGCATGGCATTCACTTAACTGTAACCGTAACCCTAACCCTAACCCTAACCCTAACCCTAACCCTAACCCTAACCCTAACCCTAACCCTAAACCTAACCCTAACCCTAAGAGACCTAACCCTAAACGGAACTCTAAACCTCAGCTGTGCATGGCAGGTACATAACCCTAACCCTAACCCTAACCCTAACCCTAACCCTAACCCTAAACCTAACCCTAATCCTGACCCTAAGAGTCCTAACCCTAGACGGAACTCTAAACCTTAGCTGTGCATGGCATGTACCTAACCCTAACCCTAACCCTAACCCTAACCCTAACCCTAACCCTAACCCTAACCCTAACGCTAACCCGAACCCTAACCCTAACCCTAATCCTGACCCTAAGAGGCCTAACCCTAAACGCAACTCTAAACCTCAGCTGTGCATGGCATGTAGGTAACCCTAACCCTAACCCTAACCCTAACCTTAACCCTAACCCTAACCATAACCCTAACACTAATCCTGACCCTAAGGGTCCTAACCCTTGACGGAACTCTAAACCTCAGCTGTGCATGGCATGTACATAACCCTAACCCTAACCCTAACCCTAACCCTAACCCTAACCCTAACCCTAACCCTAAGAGGCCTAACCCTAAACGCAACTCTAAACCTCAGCTGTGCATGGCATGTACGTAACCCTAACCCTAACCCTAACCCTAAACCTAAACCTGACCCTAAGAGGCCGAAACCAAAACGGAACTCTAAACCTCAGCTGTGCATGGCATGTACCTAACCCTAACCCTAACCCTAACCCTAACCCTAACCCTAACCCTAACCCTAACCCTAACCCTAACCCTAATCCTGACCCTAAGGGTCCTAACCCTTGACGGAACTCTAAACCTCAACTGTGCATGGCATGTACATAACCCTAACCCTAACCCTAACCCTAACCCTAACCCTAACCCTAAGAGGCCTAACCCTAAACGCAACTATAAACCTCAGCTGTGCATGGCATGTACGTAACCCTAACCCTAACCCTAACCCTAACCCTAACCCTAACCCTGACCCTAAGAGGCCGAAACCAAAACGGAACTCTAAACCTCAGCTGTGCATGGCATGTACCTAACCCTAACCCTAACCCTAACCCTAACCCTAACCCTAACCCTAACCCTAACGCTAACCCTAAACCTAACCCTAACCCTAACCCTAACCCTAACCCTAACCCTAATCCTGACCCTAAGAGGCCTAACCCTTGACGGAACTCTAAACCTCAGCTGTGCATGGCATGCACATAACCCTAACCCTAACCCTAACCCTAACCCTAACCCTAACCCTAACCCTGACCCTAAGAGGCCTAACCCAAAACGGAACTCTAAACCTCAGCTGTGCATGGCATGCACTTAACCCTAACCCTAACCCTAACCCTAACCCTAACCCTAACCCTAACCTTAACCCTAACCCTAAGAGGACAAACCCTAAACGCAACTCTAAACCTCAGCTGTGCATGGCATGTAGGTATCCCTAACACTAACCCTAACCCTAACCTTAACCCTAACCCT
>NW_026599605.1:302500-310000 GCF_023634155.1 Falco peregrinus
GTGCATGGCATGCACTTAACCGTAACCGTAACCGTAACCGTAACCGTAACCGTAACCGTAACCCTAACCCTAACCCTAACCCTAACCCTAACCGTAATCCTTACCCTAACCCTAACCCTAACCTTAACCCTAACCCTAAGAGGCCTAACACTAAACGCAACTCTAAACCTCAGCTGTGCATGGCATGTAGGTAACCCTAACCCTAACCCTAACCCTAACCTTAACCCTAACGCTAAACCCTAACCCTAACCCTGACCCTAAGAGGCCTAACCCAAAACGGAACTCTAAACCTCAGCTGTGCATGGCGTGCACGTAACTCTAACCCTAACCCTAACCCTAACCCTAACCCTAACCCTAACCCGAACCCTAACCTAAACTTAACCCTAACCCTAAGAGACCTAACCCTAAACAGAACTCTAAACCTCAGCTGTGCATGGCATGTACCTAACCCTAAACCTAACCCTAACCCTAACCCTAACCCTAACCCTAACCCTAATCCTGACCCTAAGGGTCCTAACCCTTGACGGAACTCTAAACCTCAGCTGTGCATGGCATGTACATAACCCTAACCCTAACCCTAACCCTAACCCTAACCCTAACCCTAACCCTAAGAGGCCTAACCCTAAACGCAACTCTAAAACTCAGCTGTGCATGGCATGTATGTAAACCTAACCCTAACCTTAACCCTAACCCTAAACCTGACCCTAAGAGGCCGAAACCAAAACGGAACTCTAAACCTCAGCTGTGCATGGCATGTACCTAACCCTAACCCTAACCCTAACCCTAACCCTAACCCTAACCCTAACCCTAACCCTAACCCTGACCCTAAGGGTCCTAACCCTTGACGGAACTCTAAACCTCAGCTGTGCATGGCATGTACATAACCCTAACCCTAACCCTAACCCTAACCCTAACCCTAACCCTAACCCTAACCCTAACCCTAACCCTAAGAGGCCTAACCCTAAACGCAACTCTAAACCTCAGCTGTGCATGGCATGTACCTAACCCTAACCCTAACCCTAACCCTAACCCTAACCCTAACCCTGACCCTAAGAGGCCGAAACCAAAACGCAACTCTAAACCTCAGCTGTGCATGGCATGTACGTAACCCTAACCCTAACCCTAACCCTAACCCTAACCCTAACCCTAACCCTAACCCTAACCCTAACCCTAAGAGACCTAACCCTAAACGGAACTCTAAACCTCAGCTGTGCATGGCATGTACGTAACCCTAACCCTAACCCTAACCCTATCCCTAACCCTAACCATAACCCTAACCCTAATCCTAAACCTAAACCTAATCCTGACCCTAAGATTCCTAACCCTAGACGGAACTCTAAACCTCAGCTGTGCATGGCAGGTACATAACCCTAACCCTAACAAAACCCTAACCCTAACCCTAACCCTAACGCTAACCCTAAACCGAACCCTAATCCTGACCCTAAGGGTCCTAACCCTTGACGGAACTCTAAACCTCAGCTGTGCATGGCATGTACGTAACCCTAACCCTAACCCTAACCTGAACCCTAACTCTGACCCTAAGAGGCCGAACCCAAAACGGAACTCTTAACCTCAGCTGTGCATGGCATGTACCTAACCCTAACCCTAACCCTAACGCTAACCCTAACCCTAACCCTAAGAGGCCTAACCCTAAACGCAACTCTAAACCTCAGCTGTGCATGGCATGTACGTAACCGTAACCCTAACCCTAACCCTAACCCTAACCCTAACCCTGACCCTAAGAGGCCTAACCCAAAACGGAACTCTAAACCTCAGCTGTGCATGGCATTCACTTAACCGTAACCGTAACCCTAACCCTAACCCTAACCCTAACCATAACCCTAAACCTAACCCTAAACCTAACCCTAACCCTAAGAGACCTAACCCTAAACGGAACTCTAAACCTCAGCTGTGCATGGCAGGTACATAACCCTAACCCTAACCCTAACCCTAACCCTAACCCTAACCCTAAACCTAACCCTAATCCTGACCCTAAGAGTCCTAACCCTAGACGGAACTCTAAACCTTAGCTGTGCATGGCATGTACCTAACCCTAACCCTAACCCTAACCCTAACCCTAACCCTAACCCTAACCCTAACCCTAACCCTAACGCTAACCCGAACCCTAACCCTAACCCTAATCCTGACCCTAAGAGGCCTAACCCTAAACGCAACTCTAAACCTCAGCTGTGCATGGCATGTAGGTAACCCTAACCCTAACCCTAACCCTAACCTTAACCCTAACCCTAACCCTAACCATAACCCTAACACTAATCCTGACCCTAAGGGTCCTAACCCTTGACGGAACTCTAAACCTCAGCTGTGCATGGCATGTACATAACCCTAACCCTAACCCTAACCCTAACCCTAACCCTAACCCTAACCCTAAGAGGCCTAACCCTAAACGCAACTCTAAACCTCAGCTGTGCATGGCATGTACGTAACCCTAACCCTAACCCTAACCCTAAACCTAAACCTGACCCTAAGAGGCCGAAACCAAAACGGAACTCTAAACCTCAGCTGTGCATGGCATGTACCTAACCCTAAACCTAACCCTAACCCTAACCCTAACCCTAACCCTAACCCTAACCCTAACCCTAACCCTAACCCTAATCCTGACCCTAAGGGTCCTAACCCTTGACGGAACTCTAAACCTCAGCTGTGCATGGCATGTACATAACCCTAACCCTAACCCTAACCCTAACCCTAACCCTAACCCTAACCCTAAGAGGCCTAACCCTAAACGCAACTATAAACCTCAGCTGTGCATGGCATGTACGTAACCCTAACCCTAACCCTAACCCTAACCCTAACCCTGACCCTAAGAGGCCGAAACCAAAACGGAACTCTAAACCTCAGCTGTGCATGGCATGTACCTAACCCTAACCCTAACCCTAACCCTAACCCTAACCCTAACCCTAACCCTAATCCTGACCCTAAGAGTCCTAACCCTAGACGGAACTCTAAAACTCAGCTGTGCATGGCAGGTACATAAACCTAACCCTAACCCTAACCCTAACCCTAACCCTAACCCTAACCCTAACCCTAACCCTAACCCTAACCGTAACCCTAACCTTAACCCTAACCCTGACCCTAAGAGGCCTAACCCAAAACGGAACTCTAAACCTCAGCTGTGCATGGCATGCACTTAACCGTAACCGTAACCCTAACCCTAACCCTAACCCTAACCCTAATCCTGACCCTAAGAGTCCTAACCCTAGACGGAACTCTAAACCTTAGCTGTGCATGGCAGGTACATAACCCTAACCTTAACCCTAACCCTAACCCTAACCATAACCCTAACCCTAAACCTAGCCCTAACCCTAAACCTAACCCTTATCCTGACCATAAGAGGCCTAACCCTTGACGGAACTCTAAACCTCAGCTGTGCATGGCATGTACATAACCCTAACCCTTACCCTAACCCTAATCCTAACCCTAACCCTAACCCTAACGCTAACCCTAACCCTAAACCTAACCCTAATCCTGACCCTAAGAGGCCTAACCCAAAACGGAACTCTAAACCTCAGCTGTGCATGGCATGTACCTAAACCTAACCCTAACCCTAAGCCTAACCCTAACCCTAACCCTAACCCTGACCCTAAGACGCCTAACCGAAAACGGAACTCTAAAAGTCAGCTGTGCATGGCATGCAGTTAACACTAACCCTAACCCTAACCCTAACCCTAACCCTAACCCTAACCCTAACCCTAAACTTAACCCTAACCCTAAGAGACCTAACCCTAAACGGAACTCTAAACCTCAGCTGTGCATGGCATGTTCGTAAGCCTAGCCCTAACCCTAACCCTAACCCTAACTCTAACCCTAACCCTATTCCTAAACCTAACCCTAATCCTGACCCTAAGAGTCCTAACCCTAGACGGAACTCTAAACCTCAGCTGTGCATGGCAGGTACATAACCCTAACCCTAACCCTAACCCTAACCCTAACCGTAACCCTAACCCTAAACCTGACCCTAAGAGAGCTAAACCTAAATGGAGCTCTAAACCTCAGCTGTGCATGGCATGTACGTAACCCTAACCCTAACCCTAACCCTAATCCTAACCCTAACCCTGACGCCAAGAGGCCGAACCCAAAACGGAACTCTAAACCTCAGCTGTGCATGGCATGTACCTAACCCTAACCCTAACCCTAACCCTAACCCTAACCCTAACCCTAACCCTAACCCTAATCCTGACCCTAAGGGTCCTAACCCTTGACGGAACTCTAAACCTCAGCTGTGCATGGCATGTACATAACCCTAACCCTAACCCTAACCCTAACCCTAACCCTAACCCTAACCCTAACGCTAAGAGGCCTAACCCTAAACGCAACTCTAAACCTCAGCTGTGCATGGCATGTACGTAACCCTAACCCTAACCCTAACCCTAACCCTAACCCTAACCCTGACCCTAAGATGCCGAAACCAAAACGGAACTCTAAACCTCAGCTGTGCATGGCATGTACCTAACCCTAACCCTAACCCTAACCCTAACCCTAACCCTAACCCTAACCCTAACCCTAACCCTAATCCTAAACCTAACCCTAATCCTGACCCTAAGAGTCCTAACCCTAGACGGAACTCTAAAACTCACCTGTGTATGGCAGGTACATAACCCTAACCCTAACCCTAACCCTAACCCTTACCCTAACCCTAAACCTAACCCTAATCCTGACCCTAAGAGGCCTAACCGTTGACGGAACTCTAAACCTCAGCTGTGCATGGCATGTACATAACCCTAACCCTAACCCTAACCCTAACCCTAACCCTAACCCTAACCGTAATCCTAAACCTTAACCCTAACCCTAACCTTAACCCTAACCCTAAGAGGCCTAACCCTAAACGCAACTCTAAACCTCAGCTGTGCATGGCATGTAGGTAACCCTAACCCTAACCCTAACCCTAACCTTAACCCTAAAGCTAACCCTAACCCTACCCTGACCCTAAGAGGCCTAACCCAAAACGGAAGTCTAAACCTCAGCTGTGCATGGCATGCACTTAAACCTAACCCTAACCCTAACCCTAACCCTAACCCTAATCCTAACCCTAACCCTAACCCTAAGAGGCCTAACCCTAAACGCAACTCTAAACCTCAGCTGTGCATGGCATGCACTTAACCCTAACCCTAACCATAACCCTAACCCTAACCCTAACCCTAACCCTAAACTTAACCCTAACCCTAAGAGACCTAACCCAAAACGGAACTCTAAACCTCAGCTGTGCATGGTATGTACGTAACCCTAACCCAAACCCTAAACCTAACCCTAACCGTAACCATAACCCTAATCCTAATCCTAAACCTAACCCTAATCCTGACCCTAAGAGTCCTAATCCTACACGGAACTCTAAACCTCAGCTGTGCATGGCATGCACGTAACCGTAACCGTAACCGTAACCGTAACCGTAACCGTAACCCTAACCCTAACCCTAACCCTAACCCTAACCCTAACCCTAACCGTAATCCTAACCCTAACCCTAACCTTAACCCTGACCCTAAGAGGCCTAACACAAAACGGAACTCTAAACCTTAGCTGTGCATGGCATGCACATAACCCTAACCCTAACCCTAACCCTAACCCTAACCCTAACCCTAACCCTAACCCTGACCCTAAGAGGCCTAACCCAAAACGGAACTCTAAACCTCAGCTGTGCATGGCATGCACTTAACCCTAACCCTAACCCTAACCCTAACCCTAACCCTAACCCTAACCCTAACCCTAACCTAACCTTAACCCTAACCCTAAGAGACCTAACCCTAAACGGAACTCTAAACCTCAGCTGTGCATGGCATGTACGTAACCCTAACCCTAACCCTAACCCTATCCCTAACCCTAACCCTAACCCTAACCCTGACCCTAAGACGCCTAACCGAAAACGGAACTCTAAACGTCAGCTGTGCATGGCATGCAGTTAACACTAACCCTAACCCTAACCCTAACCCTAACCCTAACCCTAACCCTAAACCTGACCCTAAGAGAGCTAAACCTAAATGGAGCTCTAAACCTTAGCTGTGCATGGCATGTACGTAACCCTAACCCTAACCCTAACCCTAATCCTAACCCTAACCCTGACCCCAAGAGGCCGAACCCAAAACGGAACTCTAAACCTCAGCTGTGCATGGCATGTACCTAACCCTAACCCTAACCCTAACCCTAACCCTAACCCTAACCCTAACCCTAACCCTAACCCTAACCCTAATCCTGACCCTAAGGGTCCTAACCCTTGACGGAACTCTAAACCTCAGCTGTGCATGGCATGTACATAACCCTAACCCTAACCCTAACCCTAACCCTAACCCTAACGCTAAGAGGCCTAACCCTAAACGCAACTCTAAACCTCAGCTGTGCATGGCATGTACGTAACCCTAACCCTAACCCTAACCCTAACCCTGACCCTAAGAGGCCGAAACCAAAACGGAACTCTAAACCTCAGCTGTGCATGGCATGTACGTAACCCTAACCCTAACCCTAACCCTAACCCTAACCCTAACCCTAACCCTAACCCTAACCCTAACTTTAACCCTAACCCTAAGAGGCCTAACCCTTGACGGAACTCTAAACCTCAGCTGTGCATGGCATGCAGTTAACCCTAACCCTAAGCCTAACCCTAACCCTAACCCTAATCCTAACCTTAACCCTAACCCTAACCCTAACGCTAACCCTAAGAGGCCTAACCCTAAACGCAACTCTAAACCTCAGCTGTGCATGGCATGCACTTAACCGTAACCGTAACCGTAACCGTAACCCTAACCCTAACCCTAACCCTAACCCTAACCCTAACCTAAACTTAACCCTAACCCTAAGAGACCTAACTTAAAACGGAACTCTAAACCTCAGCTGTGCATGGCATGTACGTAACCGTAACCCTAACCCTAACCCTATCCCTAACCCTAACCATAACCCTAACCCTAATCCTAAACCTAACCCTAATCCTGACCCTAAGATTCCTAACCCTAGACGGAACTCTAAACCTCAGCTGTGCATGGCATGTACATAACCCTTACCCTAACCCTAACCCTAACCCTAACCCTAAACCTATCCCTAACCCTAACCCTAAACCGAACCCTAATCCTGACCCTAAGGGTCCTAACCCTTGACGGAACTCTAAACCTCAGCTGTGCATGGCATGTACGTAACCCTAACCCTAACCCTAACCTGAACCCTAACTCTGACCCTAAGAGGCCGAACCCAAAACGGAACTCTTAAACTCAGGTGTGCATGGCATGTACCTAACCCTATCCCTAACCCTAACCCTAATCCTAACCCTAACCCTAACCCTAACCCTAACCCTAACCCTAACCCTAACCCTAACCCTAACCCTAACCCTAACCCTAACCCTAAGAGGCCTAACCCTAAACGCAACTCTAAACCTCAGCTGTGCATGGCATGTACGTAACCGTAACCCTAACCCTAACCCTAACCCTAATCCTGACCCTAAGAGGCCTAACACAAAACGGAACTCTAAAACTCAGCTGTGCATGGCATGCACTTAACCCTAAC
>NW_026599605.1:317500-330000 GCF_023634155.1 Falco peregrinus
AAGAGGCCTAACCCAAAACGGAACTCTAAACCTCAGGTGTACATGGCATGCAGTTAACCCTAACCCTAACCCTAACCCTAACCCTAACCCTAATCCTAACCTTAACCCTAACCCTAACCCTAAGAGGCCTAACCCTAAACGCAACTCTAAACCTCAGCTGTGCATGGCATGCACGTAACCGTAAACGTAACCGTAACCGTAACCGTAACCGTAACCGTAACCCTAACCCTAACCCTAACCCGAACCCTAACCCTAACCCTAACCCTAACCGTAATCCTAACCCTAACCCTAACCCTAACCCTAACCCTAACCCTAAGAGGCCTAACCCTAAACGCAACTCTAAACCTCAGCTGTGCATGGCATGTAGGTAATCCTAACCCTAACCCTAACCGTAACCTTAACCCTAAAGCTAACCCTAACCCTAACCCTGACCCTAAGAGGCCTAACCCAAAACAAAACTCTAAACCTCAGCTGTGCATGGCATGCACTTAACCCTAACCCTAACCCTAACCCTAACCCTAACCCTAACCCTAACCCTAACCCTAACCCTAATCCTAACACTAACCCTGACCCTAAGAGGCCGAACCCAAAACGGAACTCTAAACCTCAGCTGTGCATGTCATGCACTTAACCCTAACCCTAACCCTAACCCTAACCCTAACGCTAACCCTAACCCTAACTCTAATCCTGACCCTAAGGGGCCTAACACAAAGCGGAACTCTAAACCTCAGCTGTGCATGGCATGCACGTAACCGTAACCGTAACCGTAACCGTAACCATAACCGTAACCCTAACCCTAACCCTAACCCTAACCCTAACCCTAACCCTAAACCTAACCTTAACCCTAACCCTAAGAGGCCTAACCCTAAACGCAACTCTAAACCTCAGCTGTGCATGGCATGTAGGTAACCCTAATCCTAACCCTAACCTTAACGTTAACCCTAACCCTAACCCTAACCCTAACCCTGACCCTAAGAGGCCTAACCCAAAACGGAAATCTAAACCTCAGCTGTGCATGGCATGCACTTAACCCTAACCCTAACCCTAACCCTAACCCTAACCCTAATCCTAACCCTAACCATAACCCTAACCCTAATCCTAAATATAACCCTAATCCTGACCCTAAGAGTCCTAACCCTTGACGGAACTCCAAACCACAGCTGTGCATGGCAGGTACATAACCCTAACCCTAACCCTAACCCTAACCCTAACCCTAACCCTAACCCTTACCCTAACCCTAACCCTAAACCTAACCCTAATCCTGACCCTAAGTGGCCTAACCCTTGACGGAACTCTAAACCTCAGCTGTGCATGGCATGTATTTAATCCTAACCCTTACCCTAACCCTAACCCTAACCCTAACGCTAACCCTAACGCTAACCCTAACCCTAACCCTAACCCTAACCCTAACCCTAAGAGACCTAACCAAAAACGGAACTCTAAACCTCAGCTGTGCATGGCATGCACTTAACCCTAACCCTAACCCTAACCCTAACCCTAACCCTAACCCTAACCCTAACCCTAACCCTAACCCTAACCCTAACCCTAAACCTAACCTTAACCCTAACCCTAAGAGGCCTAACCCTAAACGCAACTCTAAACATCAGCTGTGCATGGCATGTACCTAACCCTAACCCTAACCCTAACCCTAACCCTAACCCTAACCCTAACCCTAATCCTGACCCTAACACTAACCTTAACCCTAACCCTAACCCTAAGAGACCTAACCCAAAACGGAACTCTAAACCTCAGCTGTGCATGGCATGCACGTAACCCTAACCCTAACCCTAACCCTAACCCTAACCCTAACCCTAACCCTAACTTTAACCCTAACCTTAACCCTAACCCTAAGAGGCCTAACCCTAAACGCAACTCTAAACATCAGCTGTGCATGGCATGTACCTAACCCTAACCCTAACCCTAACCCTAACCCTAACCCTAACCCTAACCCTAACCCTAATCCTGACCCTAAGAGGCCGAACCCAAAACGGAACTCTAAACCTCAGCTGTGCATGGCATGTACGTAACCCTAACCCTAACCCTAACCTTAACCCTAACCCTAACCCTGACCCTAAGAGGCCGAACCCAAAATGGAACTCTAAACCTCAGCTGCGCATGGCATGTACCTAACCCTAACCCTAACCCTAACCCTAACCCTAAACCTAACCCTAATCCTAAACCTAAGAGGCCTAACGTTTGACGGAACTCTAAACCTCAGCTGTGCATGGCATGTACATAACCCTAACCTTAACCCTAACCCTAACCCTAACCTTAACCCTAACCCTAACCCTGACCCTAAGAGGCCTAACCCAAAACGGAACTCTAAACCTCAGCTGTGCATGGCATGCACGTAACCGTAACCGTTACCGTAACCGTAACCGTAACCGTAACCCTAACCGTAACCGTAACCCTAACCCTAACCCTAACCCTAACCGTAATCCTAACCCTAACCCTAACCCTAACCTTAACCCTAACCCTAAGAGGCCTAACCCTAAGGCAACTCTAAACCTCAGCTGTGCATGGCATGTAGGTAACCCTAACCCTAACCCTAACCCTAACCTTAACCCTAAAGCTAACACTAACCCTAACCCTGACCCTAAGAGGCCTAACCCAAAACGGAACTCTAAACCTCAGCTGTGCATGGCATGCACTTAACCCTAACCCTAACCCTAACCCTAACCCTAACCCTAACCCTAACCCTAATCCTAACACTAACCCTGACCCTAAGAGGCCGAACCCAAAACGGAACTCTAAACCTCAGCTGTGCATTGCATGCACTTAACCCTAACCCTAACCCTAACCCTAACCCTAACCCTAACCCTAACCCTAACCCTAACCCTAACCCTAACCCTAACGCTAACCCTAACCCTAACTCTAATCCTGACCCTAAGGGGCCTAACCCAAAACGGAACTCTAAACCTCAGCTGTGCATGGCATGTACATAACCCTAACCCTAACCCTAACCCTAACCCTAATCCTAACACTAACCCTGACCCTAAGAGGCCTAACCCAAAACGGAACTCTAAACCTCAGCTGTGCATGGCATGCACTTAACCCTAACCCTAACCCTAACCCTAACCCTAACTCTAATTCTGACCCTATCGGGCCTACCCCTTGACGGAACTCTAAACCTCAGCTGTGCATGGCATGTACATAACCCTAACCCTAACCCTAACCCTAACCCTAAGAGGCCGAACCCAAAACGGAACTCTAAACCTCAGCTGTGCATGGCATGTACGTAACCCTAACCCTAACCCTAACCCTAACCCTAATCCTAACCCTAACCATAACCCTAACCCTAACCCTAAACCTAACCCTAATCCTGACCCTAAGTGGCCTATCCCTTGACGGAACTCTAAACCTCAGCTGTGCATGGCATGTACGTAACCCTAACCCTAACCCTAACCCTAACCCTAACCCTAACCCTAACCCTAACCCTAACCCTAACCCTAACCCTAACCCTAACGCTAACCCTAACCCTAACCCTAACCCTAACCCTAACCCTAACCCTAACCCTAAGCCTAACCCTAAACCTAACCTTAACCCTAACCCTAAGAGGCCTAACCCTAAACGCAACTCTAAACATCAGCTGTGCATGGCATGTACCTAACCCTAACCCTAACCCTAACCCTAACCCTAACCCTAACCCTAACCCTAACCCTAACCCTAATCCTGACCCTAAGGGTCCTAACCCTTGACGGAACTCTAAACCTCAGCTGTGCATGGCATGTACATAACCCTAACCCTAACCCTAACCCTAACCCTAACCCTAACCCTGACCCTAAGAGGCCGAACCCAAAACGGAACTCTAAACCTCAGCTGTGCATGTCATGCACTTAACCCTAACCCTAACCCTAACCCTAACCCTAACCCTAACGCTAACCCTGTCCCTAACTCTAATCCTGACCCTAAGGGGCCTAACACAAAGCGGAACTCTAAACCTCAGCTGTGCATGGCATGCACGTAACCGTAACCGTAACCGTAACCGTAACCATAACCGTAACCCTAACCCTAACCCTAACCCTAACCCTAACCCTAACCCTAAACCTAACCTTAACCCTAACCCTAAGAGGCCTAACCCTAAACGCAACTCTAAACCTCAGCTGTGCATGGCATGTAGGTAACCCTAACCCTAACCCTAACCTTAACGTTAACCCTAACCCTAACCCTAACCCTAACCCTGACCCTAAGAGGCCTAACCCAAAACGGAAATCTAAACCTCAGCTGTGCATGGCATGCACTTAACCCTAACCCTAACCCTAACCCTAACCCTAACCCTAATCCTAACCCTAACCATAACCCTAACCCTAATCCTAAATATAACCCTAATCCTGACCCTAAGAGTCCTAACCCTTGACGGAACTCCAAACCACAGCTGTGCATGGCAGGTACATAACCCTAACCCTAACCCTAACCCTAACCCTAACCCTAACCCTAACCCTTACCCTAACCCTAACCCTAAACCTAACCCTAATCCTGACCCTAAGTGGCCTAACCCTTGACGGAACTCTAAATCTCAGCTGTGCATGGCATGTATTTAATCCTAACCCTTACCCTAACCCTAACCCTAACCCTAACGCTAACCCTAACGCTAACCCTAACCCTAACCCTAACCCTAACCCTAACCCTAAGAGACCTAACCAAAAACGGAACTCTAAACCTCAGCTGTGCATGGCATGCACTTAACCCTAACCCTAACCCTAACCCTAACCCTAACCCTAACCCTAACCCTAACCCTAACCCTAACCCTAACCCTAACCCTAAACCTAACCTTAACCCTAACCCTAAGAGGCCTAACCCTAAACGCAACTCTAAACATCAGCTGTGCATGGCATGTACCTAACCCTAACCCTAACCCTAACCCTAACCCTAACCCTAACCCTAATCCTGACCCTAACACTAACCTTAACCCTAACCCTAACCCTAAGAGACCTAACCCAAAACGGAACTCTAAACCTCAGCTGTGCATGGCATGCACTTAACCCTAACCCTAACCCTAACCCTAACCCTAACCCTAACCCTAACCCTAACCCTAACTTTAACCCTAACCTTAACCCTAACCCTAAGAGGCCTAACCCTAAACGCAACTCTAAACATCAGCTGTGCATGGCATGTACCTAACCCTAACCCTAACCCTAACCCTAACCCTAACCCTAACCCTAACCCTAATCCTGACCCTAAGGGTCCTAACCCTTGACGGAACTCTAAACCTCAGCTGTGCATGGCATGTACATAACCCTAACCCTAACCCTAACCTTAACCCTAACCCTAACCCTGACCCTAAGAGGCCGAACCCAAAACGGAACTCTAAACCTCAGCTGTGCATGGCAGGTACGTAACCCTAACCCTAACCCTAACCTTAACCCTAACCCTAACCCTGACCCTAAGAGGCCGAACCCAAAATGGAACTCTAAACCTCAGCTGCGCATGGCATGTACCTAACCCTAACCCTAACCCTAACCCTAACCCTAAACCTAACCCTAATCCTGACCCTAAGAGGCCTAACGTTTGACGGAACTCTAAACCTCAGCTGTGCATGGCATGTACATAACCCTAACCTTAACCCTAACCCTAACCCTAACCTTAACCCTAACCCTAACCCTGACCCTAAGAGGCCTAACCCAAAACGGAACTCTAAACCTCAGCTGTGCATGGCATGCACGTAACCGTAACCGTTACCGTAACCGTAACCGTAACCGTAACCCTAACCGTAACCGTAACCCTAACCCTAACCCTAACCCTAACCGTAATCCTAACCCTAACCCTAACCCTAACCTTAACCCTAACCCTAAGAGGCCTAACCCTAAAGGCAACTCTAAACCTCAGCTGTGCATGGCATGTAGGTAACCCTAACCCTAACCCTAACCCTAACCTTAACCCTAAAGCTAACACTAACCCTAACCCTGACCCTAAGAGGCCTAACCCAAAACGGAACTCTAAACCTCAGCTGTGCATGGCATGCACTTAACCCTAACCCTAACCCTAACCCTAACCCTAACCCTAACCCTAACCCTAACCCTAACCCTAATCCTAACACTAACCCTGACCCTAAGAGGCCGAACCCAAAACGGAACTCTAAACCTCAGCTGTGCATTGCATGCACTTAACCCTAACCCTAACCCTAACCCTAACCCTAACCCTAACCCTAACCCTAACCCTAACCCTAACCCTAACGCTAACCCTAACCCTAACTCTAATCCTGACCCTAAGGGGCCTAACCCAAAACGGAACTCTAAACCTCAGCTGTGCATGGCATGTACATAACCCTAACCCTAACCCTAACCCTAACCCTAATCCTAACACTAACCCTGACCCTAAGAGGCCTAACCCAAAACGGAACTCTAAACCTCAGCTGTGCATGGCATGCACTTAACCCTAACCCTAACCCTAACCCTAACCCTAACTCTAATTCTGACCCTATCGGGCCTACCCCTTGACGGAACTCTAAACCTCAGCTGTGCATGGCATGTACATAACCCTAACCCTAACCCTAACCCTAACCCTAAGAGGCCGAACCCAAAACGGAACTCTAAACCTCAGCTGTGCATGGCATGTACGTAACCCTAACCCTAACCCTAACCCTAACCCTAATCCTAACCCTAACCATAACCCTAACCCTAACCCTAAACCTAACCCTAATCCTGACCCTAAGTGGCCTATCCCTTGACGGAACTCTAAACCTCAGCTGTGCATGGCATGTATTTAATCCTAACCCTTACCCTAACCCTAACCCTAACCCTAACCCTAACCCTAACGCTAACCCTAACCCTAACCCTAACCCTAACCCTAACCCTAACCCTAACCCTAACCCTAAGCCTAACCCTAAACCTAACCTTAACCCTAACCCTAAGAGGCCTAACCCTAAACGCAACTCTAAACATCAGCTGTGCATGGCATGTACCTAACCCTAACCCTAACCCTAACCCTAACACTAACCCTAACCCTAACCCTAACCCTAACCCTAATCCTGACCCTAAGGGTCCTAACCCTTGACGGAACTCTAAACCTCAGCTGTGCATGGCATGTACATAACCCTAACCCTAACCCTAACCCTAACCCTAACCCTAACCCTGACCCTAAGAGGCCGAACCCAAAACGGAACTCTAAACCTCAGCTGTGCATGGCATGTACGTAACCCTAACCCTAACCCTAACCCTAATCCTAACCCTAACCCTAACCCTAACCCTGACCCGAACCCTAACCGTAATCCTAACCCTAACCCTAACCCTAACCTTAACCCTAACCCTAAGAGACCTAACCCTAAACGCAACTCTAAACCTCAGCTGTGCATGGCATGTACCTAACCCTAACCTTAACCCTAACCCTAACCCTAACCGTAACCCTAATCCTGACCCTAAGGGTCCTAACCCTTGACGGAACTCTAAACCTCAGCTGTGCATGGCATGTACATAACCCTAACCCTAACCCTAACCCTAACCCTAACCCTAACCCTAACCCTAAACCTAATCCTGACCCTAAGAGGCCTAACCATTGACGGAACTCTAAACCTCAGCTGTGCATGGCATGCAGTTAACCCTAACCCTAACCCTAACCCGAACCCTAATCCTAATCCTAACCTTAACCCTAACCCTAACCCTAAGAGGCCTAACCCTAAACGCAACTCTAAACCTCAGCTGTGCATGGCATGCACGTAACCGTAACCGTAACCGTAACCGTAACCGTAACCGTAACCGTAACCCTAACCCTAACCCTAACCCTAACCGTAATCCTAACCCTAACCCTAACCCTAACCCTAACCCTAACCCTAACCCTAAGAGGCCTAACCCTAAACGCAACTCTAAACCTCAGCTGTGCATGGCATGTAGGTAATCCTAACCCTAACCCTAACCGTAACCTTAACCCTAAAGCTAACCCTAACCCTAACCCTGACCCTAAGAGGCCTAACCCTAGACGGAACTCTAAACCTCAGCTGTGCATGGCATGCACTTAACCCTAACCCTAACCCTAACCCTAACCCTAACCCTAACCCTAACCCTAACCCTAACCCTAACCCTAACCCTAACCCTAACCCTGACCCTAAGAGGCCTAACCCAAAACGGAACTCTAAACCTCAGCTGTGCATGGCATGCACTTAACCCTAACCCTAACCCTAACCCTAACCCTAACCCTAACCCTAACCCTAACCCTAACCCTAACCCTAACGCTAACCCTAACCCTAACTCTAATCCTGACCCTAAGGGGCCTAACACAAAGCGGAACTCTAAACCTCAGCTGTGCATGGCATGCACGTAACCGTAACCGGAACCGTAACCGTAACCCTAACCCTAACCCTAACCCTAACCCTGACCCGAACCCTAACCGTAATCCTAACCCTAACCCTAACCCTAACCTTAACCCTAACCCTAAGAGGCCTAACCCTAAACGCAACTCTAAACCTCAGCTGTGCATGGCATGTACCTAACCCTAACCCTAACCCTAACCCTAACCCTAACCCTAACCCAAACCCTAACCGTAACCCTAATCCTGACCCTAAGGGTCCTAACCCTTGACGGAACTCTAAACCTCAGCTGTGCATGGCATGTACATAACCCTAACCCTAACCCTAACCCTAACCCTAACCCTAACCCTAACCCTAAACCTAAACCTAATCCTGACCCTAAGAGGCCTAACCATTGACGGAACTCTAAACCTCAGCTGTGCATGGCATGTACCTAACCCTAACCCTAACCCTAACCCTAACCCTAAACCTAACCCTAATCCTGACCCTAAGAGGCCTAACGTTTGACGGAACTCTAAACCTCAGCTGTGCATGGCATGTACATAACCCTAACCTTAACCCTAACCCTAACCCTAACCTTAACCCTAACCCTAACCCTGACCCTAAGAGGCCTAACCCAAAACGGAACTCTAAACCTCAGGTGTGCATGGCATGCAGTTAACCCTAACCCTAACCCTAACCCTAACCCTAACCCTAATCCTAACCTTAACCCTAACCCTAACCCTAAGAGGCCTAACCCTAAACGCAACTCTAAACCTCAGCTGTGCATGGCATGCACGTAACCGTAACCGTAACCGTAACCGTAACCGTAACCCTAACCCTAACCCTAACCCTAACCCTAACCCTAACCCTAACCCTAACCGTAATCCTAACCCTAACCCTAACCCTAACCCTAACCCTAACCCTAAGAGGCCTAACCCTAAACGCAACTCTAAACCTCAGCTGTGCATGGCATGTAGGTAATCCTAACCCTAACCCTAACCGTAACCTTAACCCTAAAGCTAACCCTAACCCTAACCCTGACCCTAAGAGGCCTAACCCAAAACGGAACTCTAAACCTCAGCTGTGCATGGCATGCACTTAACCCTAACCCTAACCCTAACCCTAACCCTAACCCTAACCCTAACCCTAACCCTAACCCTAATCCTAACACTAACCCTGACCCTAAGAGGCCGAACCCAAAACGGAACTCTAAACCTCAGCTGTGCATGGCATGCACTTAACCCTAACCCTAACCCTAACCCTAAACCTAACCCTAACCCTAAGCCTAACCCTAACCCTAACCCTAACCCTGACCCTAAGACGCCTAACCGAAAACGGAACTCTAAAAGTCAGCTGTGCATGGCATGCAGTTAACACTAACCCTAACCCTAACCCTAACCCTAACCCTAACCCTAACCCTAACCCTAAACTTAACCCTAACCCTAAGAGACCTAACCCTAAACGGAACTCTAAACCTCAGCTGTGCATGGCATGTACGTAACCCTAACCCTAACCCTAACCCTAACCCTAACTCTAACCCTAACCCTATTCCTAAACCTAACCCTAATCCTGACCCTAAGAGTCCTAACCCTAGACGGAACTCTAAACCTCAGCTGTGCATGGCAGGTACATAACCCTAACCCTAACCCTAACCCTAACCCTAACCCTAACCCTAACCCTAACCCTAAACCTGACCCTAAGAGAGCTAAACCTAAATGGAGCTCTAAACCTCAGCTGTGCATGGCATGTACGTAACCCTAACCCTAACCCTAACCCTAATCCTAACCCTAACCCTGACGCCAAGAGGCCGAACCCAAAACGGAACTCTAAACCTCAGCTGTGCATGGCATGTACCTAACCCTAACCCTAACCCTAACCCTAACCCTAACCCTAACCCTAACCCTAACCCTAACCCTAACCCTAACCCTAACCATGACCCTAACCCTAATCCTAACCCTAACCCTAACCCTAACCCTAACCCTAACCCTAACCCTAACCCTAACCCTAACCCTAACCCTAACGCTAACCCTAAACCTAACCCTAACCCTAACCCTAACCCTAACCCTAACCCTAATCCTGACCCTAAGAGGCCTAACCCTTGACGGAACTCTAAACCTCAGCTGTGCATGGCATGCACATAACCCTAACCCTAACCCTAACCCTAACCCTAACCCTAACCCTAACCCTGACCCTAAGAGGCCTAACCCAAAACGGAACTCTAAACCTCAGCTGTGCATGGCATGCACTTAACCCTAACCCTAACCCTAACCCTAACCCTAACCCTAACCCTAACCTTAACCCTAACCCTAAGAGGACAAACCCTAAACGCAACTCTAAACCTCAGCTGTGCATGGCATGTAGGTATCCCTAACACTAACCCTAACCCTAACCTTAACCCTAACCCTAACCCTAACCCTAACCCTAACCCTGACCCTAAGAGGCCGAACCCAAAACGGAACTCTAAACCTCAGCTGTGCATGGCATGCACTTAACCCTAAACCTAAGCCTAAGCCTAAGCCTAACCCTAACCCTAACCCTAACCCTAACCCTAACCCTGACCCTAAGAGGCCTAACCCTTGACGGAACTCTAAACCTCAGATGTGCATGGCATGTACATAACCTTAACCCTAACCCTAAGCCTAAGCCTAAGCCTAACCCTAACCCTAACCCTAACCCTAACCCTAAGAGGCCTAACCCTAAACGCAACTCTAAACCTCAGCTGTGCATGGCATGTAGGTAACCGTAACCCTAACCCTAACCCTAAACCTAACCCTGACCCTAAGAGGCCTAACCCAAAACGGAACTCTAAACCTCAGCTGTGCATGGCATGCACTTAACCCTAACCCTAACCCTAACCCTAACCCTAACCCTAAACTTAACCCTAACCCTAAGAGACCTAACCCTAAACGGAACTCTAAACCTCAGCTGTGCATGGCATGTACGTAACCCTAACCCTAACCCTAACCGTAACCCTAACCATAACCCTAACCCTAATCCTAATCCTAACCCTAATCCTGACCCTAAGAGTCCTAACCCGAAACGGAACTCTAAACCTCAGCTGTGCATGGCAGGTACATAACCCTAACCCTAACCCTAACCCTAACCCTAACCCTAACCCTAACCCTAACCCTAACACTAACCCTAACCCTAAACCTGATCCTAAGAGAGCTAAACCTAAATGGAGCTCTAAACCTCAGCTGTGCATGGCATGTACGTAACCCTAACCCTAACCCTAACCCTAATCCTAACCCTAACCCTGACCCTAAGGGGCCGAACCCAAAACGGAACTCTAAACCTCAGCTGTGCATGGCATGTACCTAACCCTATCCCTAACCCTAACCCTAACCCTAACCCTAACCCTAACCCTAACCCTAATCCTGACCCTAATCCTGACCCTAAGGGTCCTAACCCTTGACGGAACTCTAAACCTCAGCTGTGCATGGCATGTACATAACCCTAACCCTAACCCTAACCCTAACCCTAACCCTAACCCTAACCCTAACCCTAAGAGGCCTAACCCTAAACGCAACTCTAAACCTCAGCTGTGCATGGCATGTACGTAACCCTAACCCTAACCCTAACCCTAACCCTGACCCTGACCCTAAGAGGCCGAAACCAAAACGGAACTCTAAACCTCAGCTGTGCATGGCATGTACCTAACCTTAACCCTAACCCTAACCCTAACCCTAACCCTAACCATAACCCTAATCCTAAACCTAACCCTAATCCTGACCCTAAGAGTCCTAACCCTAGACGGAACTCTAAAACTCAGCTGTGCATGGCAGGTACATAACCCTAACCCTAACCCTAACCCTAACCCTAACCCTAACCCTAACCCTAATCCTGACCCTAAGAGGCCTAACCCTTGACGGAACTCTAAACCTCAGCTGTGCATGGCATGCACATAACCCTAACCCTAACCCTAACCCTAACCCTAACCCTAACCCTAACCCTAACCCTGACCCTAAGAGGCCTAACCCAAAACGGAACTCTAAACCTCAGCTGTGCATGGCATGCACTTAACCCTAACCCTAACCCTAACCCTAACCCTAACCCTAACCTTAACCCTAACCCTAAGAGGACAAACCCTAAACGCAACTCTAAACCTCAGCTGTGCATGGCATGTAGGTATCCCTAACACTAACCCTAACCCTAACCTTAACCCTAACCCTAACCCTAACCCTAACCCTAACCCTGACCCTAAGAGGCCGAACCCAAAACGGAACTCTAAACCTCAGCTGTGCATGGCATGCACTTAACCCTAAACCTAAGCCTAAGC
>NW_026599605.1:335000-337500 GCF_023634155.1 Falco peregrinus
CCCTAAGAGGCCTAACCCTAAACGCAACTCTAAACCTCAGCTGTGCATGGCATGTAGGTAACCGTAACCCTAACCCTAACCCTAAACCTAACCCTGACCCTAAGAGGCCTAACCCAAAACGGAACTCTAAACCTCAGCTGTGCATGGCATGCACTTAACCCTAACCCTAACCCTAACCCTAACCCTAACCCTAACCCTAACCCTAACCCTAACCCTAACCCTAACCCTAAGAGGCCTAACCCTAAACGCAACTCTAAACCTCAGCTGTGCATGGCATGTAGGTAACCGTAACCCTAACCCTAACCCTAAACCTAACCCTGACCCTAAGAGGCCTAACCCTAAACGCAACTCTAAACCTCAGCTGTGCATGGCATGCACTTAACCCTAACCCTAACCCTAACCCTAACCCTAACCCTAAACTTAACCCTAACCCTAAGAGACCTAACCCTAAACGGAACTCTAAACCTCAGCTGTGCATGGCATGTACGTAACCCTAACCCTAACCCTAACCGTAACCCTAACCATAACCCTAACCCTAATCCTAATCCTAACCCTAATCCTGACCCTAAGAGTCCTAACCCGAAACGGAACTCTAAACCTCAGCTGTGCATGGCATGTACATAACCCTAACCCTAACCCTAACCCTAACCCTAACCCTAACCCTAACCCTAACCCTAACCCTAACCCTAACCCTAAACCTGACCCTAAGAGAGCTAAACCTAAATGGAGCTCTAAACCTCAGCTGTGCATGGCATGTACGTAACCCTAACCCTAACCCTAACCCTAATCCTAACCCTAACCCTGACCCTAAGGGGCCGAACCCAAAACGGAACTCTAAACCTCAGCTGTGCATGGCATGTACCTAACCCTATCCCTAACCCTAACCCTAACCCTAACCCTAACCCTAACCCTAACCCTAACCCTAACCCTAACCCTAATCCTGACCCTAATCCTGACCCTAAGGGTCCTAACCCTTGACGGAACTCTAAACCTCAGCTGTGCATGGCATGTACATAACCCTAACCCTAACCCTAACCCTAACCCTAACCCTAACCCTAACCCTAACCCTAAGAGGCCTAACCCTAAACGCAACTCTAAACCTCAGCTGTGCATGGCATGTACGTAACCCTAGCCCTAACCCTAACCCTAACCCTGACCCTGACCCTAAGAGGCTGAAACCAAAACGGAACTCTAAACCTCAGCTGTGCATGGCATGTACCTAACCTTAACCCTAACCCTAACCCTAACCCTAACCCTAACCATAACCCTAATCCTAAACCTAACCCTAATCCTGACCCTAAGAGTCCTAACCCTAGACGGAACTCTAAAACTCAGCTGTGCATGGCAGGTACATAACCCTAACCCTAACCCTAACCCTTACCCTAACCCTAAACCTAACCCTAATCCTGACCCTAAGAGGCCTAACCCTTGACGGAACTCTAAACCTCAGCTGTGCATGGCATGTACATAACCCTAACCCTAACCCTAACCCTAACCCTAACCCTAACCCTAACCCTAACCCTAACCCTGACCCTAAGAGGCCTAACCCTTGACGGAACTCTAAACCTCAGCTGTGCATGGCATGCAGTTAACCCTAACCCTAACCCTAACCCTAACCCTAACCCTAATCCTAACCTTAACCCTAACCCTAACCCTAACGCTAACCCTAAGAGGCCTAACCCTAAACGCAACTCTAAACCTCAGCTGTGCATGGCAAGCACTTAACCGTAACCGTAACCGTAACCGTAACCGTAACCGTAACCGTAACCCTAACCCTAACCCTAACCCTAACCCTAACCGTAATCCTTACCCTAACCCTAACCCTAACCTTAACCCTAACGCTAAACCCTAACCCTAACCCTGACCCTAAGAGGCCTAACCCAAAACGGAACTCTAAACCTCAGCTGTGCATGGCGTGCACGTAACTCTAACCCTAACCCTAACCCTAACCCTAACCCTAACCCTAACCCTAACCCTAACCCTAACCCTAACCTAAACTTAACCCTAACCCTAAGAGACCTAACCCTAAACGGAACTCTAAACCTCAGCTGTGCATGGCATGTAGGTAACCCTAACCCTAACCCTAACCCTAACCCTAACCCTAACCCTAACCCTAATCCTGACCCTAAGGGTCCTAACCCTTGACGGAACTCTAAACCTCAGCTGTGCATGGCATGTACATAACCCTAACCCTAACCCTAACCCTAACCCTAACCCTAACCCTAAGAGGCCTAACCCTAAACGCAACTCTAAAACTCAGCTGTGCATGGCATGTACGTAAACCTAACCCTAAGCCTAACCCTAACCCTAAACCTGACCCTAAGAGGCCGAAACCAAAACGGAACTCTAAACCTCAGCTGTGCATGGCATGTACCTAACCCTAACCCTAACCCTAACCCTAACCCTAACCCTAACCCTAACCCTAACCCTAACCCTAACCCTAACCCTGTCCCTAAGGGTCCTAACCCTTGACGGAACTCTAAACCTCAGCTGTGCATGG
>NW_026599605.1:357500-362500 GCF_023634155.1 Falco peregrinus
CAGCTGTGCATGGCATGCACTTAACCCTAACCCTAACCCTAACCCTAACCCTAACCCTAAACCTAATCCTAACACTAACCCTGACCCTAAGAGGCCGAACCCAAAACGGAACTCTAAACCTCAGCTGTGCATGGCATGCACTTAACCCTAACCCTAACCCTAACCCTAACCCTAACCCTAACGCTAACCCTAACCCTAACTCTAATCCTGACCCTAAGGGGCCTAACACAAAGCGGAACTCTAAACCTCAGCTGTGCATGGCATGCACGTAACCGTAACCGTAACCGTAACCGTAACCATAACCCTAACCCTAACCCTAACCCTGACCCGAACCCTAACCGTAATCCTAACCCTAACCCTAACCCTAACCTTAACCCTAACCCTAAGAGGCCTAACCCTAAACGCAACTCTAAAGCTCAGCTGTGCATGGCATGTACCTAACCCTAACCCTAACCCTAACCCTAACCCTAACCCAAACCCTAACCGTAACCCTAATCCTGACCCTAAGGGTCCTAAACCTTGACGGAACTCTAAACCTCAGCTGTGCATGGCATGTACATAACCCTAACCCTAACCCTAACCCTAACCCTAACCCTAACCCTAACCCTAACCCTAACCCTAAACCTAATCCTGACCCTAAGAGGCCTAACCATTGACGGAACTCTAAACCTCAGCTGTGCATGGCATGTACCTAACCCTAACCCTAACCCTAACCCTAACCCTAAACCTAACCCTAATCCTGACCCTAAGAGGCCTAACGTTTGACGGAACTCTAAACCTCAGCTGTGGATGGCATGTACATAACCCTAACCTTAACCCTAACCATAACCCTAACCTTAACCCTAACCCGAACCCTGACCCTAAGAGGCCTAACCCAAAACGGAACTCTAAACCTCAGGTGTGCATGGCATGCAGTTAACCCTAACCCTAACCCTAACCCTAACCCTAACCCTAATCCTAACCTTAACCCTAACCCTAACCCTAAGAGGCCTAACCCTAAACGCAACTCTAAACCTCAGCTGTGCATGGCATGCACGTAACCGTAACCGTAACCGTAACCGTAACCGTAACCGTAACCGTAACCGTAACCCTAACCCTAACCCTAACCCTAACCCTAACCCTAACCGTAATCCTAACCCTAACCCTAACCCTAACCCTAACCCTAACCCTAAGAGGCCTAACCCTAAACGCAACTCTAAACCTCAGCTGTGCATGGCATGTAGGTAATCCTAACCCTAACCCTAACCGTAACCTTAACCCTAAAGCTAACCCTAACCCTAACCCTGACCCTAAGAGGCCTAACCCAAAACGGAACTCTAAACCTCAGCTGTGCATGGCATGCACTTAACCGTAACCCTAACCCTAACCCTAACCCTAACCCTAACCCTAACCCTAATCCTAACACTAACCCTGACCCTAAGAGGCCGAACCCAAAACGGAACTCTAAACCTCAGCTGTGCATGGCATGCACTTAACCCTAACCCTAACCCTAACCCTAACCCTAACCCTAACCCTAACCCTAACGCTAACCCTAACCCTAACTCTAATCCTGACCCTAAGGGGCCTAACACAAAGCGGAACTCTAAACCTCAGCTGTGCATGGCATGCACGTAACCGTAACCGTAACCGTAACCGTAACCATAACCGTAACCCTAACCCTAACCCTAACCCTAACCCTAACCCTAACCCTAACCCTAACCCTAAACCTAACCTTAACCCTAACCCTAAGAGGCCTAACCCTAAACGCAACTCTAAACCTCAGCTGTGCATGGCATGTAGGTAACCCTAACCCTAACCCTAACCCTAACGTTAACCCTAACCCTAACCCTAACCCTAACCCTGACCCTAAGAGGCCTAACCCAAAACGGAAATCTAAACCTCAGCTGTGCATGGCATGCACTTAACCCTAACCCTAACCCTAACCCTAACCCTAACCCTAACCCTAACCCTAATCCTAACACTAACCCTGACCCTAAGAGGCCGAACCCAAAACGGAACTCTAAACCTCAGCTGTGCATGGCATGTACGTAACCCTAACCCTAACCCTAACCCTAACCCTAATCCTAACCCTAACCATAACCCTAACCCTAATCCTAACCCTAACCATAACCCTAACCCTAATCCTAAATATAACCCTAATCCTGAACCTAAGAGTCCTAACCCTTGACGGAACTCCAAACCTCAGCTGTGCATGGCAGGTACATAACCCTAACCCTAACCCTAACCCTAACCCTAACCCTAACCCTAACCCTTACCCTAACCCTAACCCTAAACCTAACCCTAATCCTGACCCTAAGTGGCCTAACCCTTGACGGAACTCTAAACCTCAGCTGTGCATGGCATGTATTTAATCCTAACCCTTACCCTAACCCTAACCCTAACCCTAACGCTAACCCTAACGCTAACCCTAATTCTAACCCTAACCCTAACCCTAACCCTAACCCTAACCCTAAGAGACCTAACCAAAAACGGAACTCTAAACCTCAGCTGTGCATGGCATGCACTTAACCCTAACCCTAACCCTAACCCTAACCCTAACCCTAACCCTAACCCTAACCCTAACCCTAACCCTAACCCTAAACCTAACCTTAACCCTAACCCTAAGAGGCCTAACCCTAAACGCAACTCTAAACATCAGCTGTGCATGGCATGTACCTAACCCTAACCCTAACCCTAACCCTAACCCTAACCCTAATCCTGACCCTAAGGGTCCTAACCCTTGACGGAACTCTAAACCTCAGCTGTGCATGGCATGTACATAACCCTAACCCTAACCCTAATCCTAACCCTAACCCTGACCCTAAGAGGCCGAACCCAAAATGGAACTCTAAACCTCAGCTGTGCATGGCATGTACCTAACCCTAACCCTAACCCTAACCCTAACCCTAACCTTAACCCTAACTCTAATCCTGACCCTAAGGGGCCTAACCCTAAACGGAACTCTAAACCTCAGCTGTGCATGGCATGCACGTAACCGTAACCGTAACCGTAACCCTAACCCTAACCCTAACCCTAACCCTAACCCTAACCTTAACCCTAACCCTAACCCTAAGAGACGTAACCCAAAACGGAACTCTAAACCTCAGCTGTGCATGGCATGCAGTTAACACTAACCCTAACCCTAACCCTAACCCTAACCCTAACCCTAACACTAACCTTAACCCTAACCCTAACCCTAAGAGACCTAACCCAAAACGGAACTCTAAACCTCAGCTGTGCATGGCATGCACTTAACCCTAACCCTAACCCTAACCCTAACCCTAACCCTAACCCTAACCCTAACTTTAACCCTAACCTTAACCCTAACCCTAAGAGGCCTAACCCTAAACGCAACTCTAAACATCAGCTGTGCATGGCATGTACCTAACCCTAACCCTAACCCTAACCCTAACCCTAACCCTAACCCTAATCCTGACCCTAAGGGTCCTAACCCTTGACGGAACTCTAAACCTCAGCTGTGCATGGCATGTACATAACCCTAACCCTAACCCTAACCTTAACCCTAACCCTAACCCTGACCCTAAGAGGCCGAACCCAAAACGGAACTCTAAACCTCAGCTGTGCATGGCATGTACGTAACCCTAACCCTAACCCTAACCCTAACCCTAACCCTAAACCTAACCCTAATCCTGACCCTAAGAGGCCTAACGTTTGACGGAACTCTAAACCTCAGCTGTGCATGGCATGTACGTAACCGTAACCCTAACCCTAACCCTAACCCTAACCCTGACCCTAAGAGGCCTAACACAAAACGGAACTCTAAAACTCAGCTGTGCATGGCATGCACTTAACCCTAACCCTAACCCTAACCCTAACCTTAACCCTAACCCTAACCCTAACCCTAACCCTAACCCTAACCTTAACCCTAACCCTAACCCTAAGAGACGTAACCCAAAACGGAACTCTAAACCTCAGCTGTGCATGGCATGCAGTTAACACTAACCCTAACCCTAACCCTAACCCTAACCCTAACCCTAACCCTAACACTAACCTTAACCCTAACCCTAACCCTAAGAGACCTAACCCAAAACGGAACTCTAAACCTCAGCTGTGCATGGCATGCACTTAACCCTAACCCTAACCCTAACCCTAACCCTAACCCTAACCCTAACCCTAACTTTAACCCTAACCTTAACCCTAACCCTAAGAGGCCTAACCCTAAACGCAACTCTAAACATCAGCTGTGCATGGCATGTACCTAACCCTAACCCTAACCCTAACCCTAACCCTAACCCTAACCCTAACCCTAATCCTGACCCTAAGGGTCCTAACCCTTGACGGAACTCTAAACCTCAGCTGTGCATGGCATGTACATAACCCTAACCCTAACCCTAACCTTAACCCTAACCCTAACCCTGACCCTAAGAGGCCGAACCCAAAACGGAACTCTAAACCTCAGCTGTGCATGGCATGTACGTAACCCTAACCCTAACCCTAACCCTAAACCTAACCCTAATCCTGACCCTGAGAGGCCTAACGTTTGACGGAACTCTAAACCTCAGCTGTGCATGGCATGTACGTAACCGTAACCCTAACCCTAACCCTAACCCTAACCCTGACCCTAAGAGGCCTAACACAAAACGGAACTCTAAAACTCAGCTGTGCATGGCATGCACTTAACCCTAACCCTAACCCTAACCCTAACCCTAACCCTAACCCTAAACTTAACCCTAACCCTAAGAGACCTAACCCTAAACGGAACTCTAAACCTCAGCTGTGCATGGCAGGTACATAACCCTAACCCTAACTCTAACCCTAACCCTAACCCTGACCCTAAGAGGCCTAACCCAAAACGGAACTCTAAACCTCAACTGTGCATGGCATGTACCTAACCCTAACCCTAACCCTAAGCCTAACCCTAACCCTAACCCTAACCCTGACCCTAAGAGGCCTAACCCAAAACGGAAATCTAAACCTCAGCTGTGCATGGCATGCTTTAACCCTAACCCTAACCCTAACCCTAACCCTAACCCTAACCCTAACCCTAAACCTAACCTTAA
>NW_026599605.1:375000-377500 GCF_023634155.1 Falco peregrinus
CTAACCCTAACCGGCCTAACACAAAACGGAACTCTAAACCTCAGCTGTGCATGGCATGCACTTAACCCTAACCCTAACCCTAACCCTAACCCTAACCCTAACCCTAAACTTAACCCTAACCCTAAGAGACCTAACCCTAAACGGAACTCTAAACCTCAGCTGTGCATGGCAGGTACATAACCCTAACCCTAACCCTAACCCTAACCCTAACCCTAACCCTAACCCTAATCCTAAACCTAAACCCTAATCCTGACCCTAAGAGTCCTAACCCTAGACGGAACTCTAAACCTCAGATGTGCATGGCATGTACCTAACCCTAACCCAAACCCTAAGCCTAACCCTAACCCTAAGAGACCTAACCCAAAACGGAACTCTAAACCTCAGTTGTGCATGGCATGTACGTAACCCTAACCCTAACCCTAACCCTAACCGTAACCCTAACCCTAACCCTAACCCTAACCCTAACCCTAAACCTAACCTTAACCCTAACCCTAAGAGGCCTAACCCTAAACGCAACTCTAAACATCAGCTGTGCATGGCATGTACCTAACCCTAACCCTAACCCTAAACCTAACCCTAACCCTGACCCTAAGAGGCCTAACCCAAAACGGAACTCTAAACCTCAGCTGTGCATGGCATGCACTTAACCCTAACCCTAACCCTAACCCTAACCCTAACCCTAACCCTAACCCTAACCCTAACCCTAAGAGGCCTAACCCTAAACGCAACTCTAAACCTCAGCTGTGCATGGCATGCACGTAACCGTAACCGTAACCGTAACCGTAACCGTAACCGTAACCGTAACCGTAACCGTAACCGTAACCCTAACCCTAACCCTAACCCTAACCCTAACCGTAATCCTAACCCTAACCCTAACCCTAACCTTAACCCTAATCCTAAGAGGCCTAACCCTAAACGCAACTCTAAACCTCAGCTGTGCATGCCACGTACGTAACCCTAACCCTAATCCTTAATATAACCCTAATCCTGACCCTAAGAGTCCTAACCCTAGACAGAACTCTAAACCTCAGCTGTGCATGGCAGGTACATAACCCTAACCCTAACCCTAACCCTAACCCTAACCCTAACCCTAACCCTAAACCTAACCCTAATCCTGACCCTAAGAGGCCTAACCCTTGACGGAACTCTAAACCTCAGCTGTGCATGGCATGTATTTAACCCTAACCCTTACCCTAACCCTAATCCTAACCCTAACCCTAACCCTAACGCTAACCCGAACCCTAACCCTAACCCTAATCCTGACCCTAAGAGGCCTAACCCTAAACGCAACTCTAAACCTCAGCTGTGCATGGCATGTACCTAACCCTAATCCTAACCCTAACCCTAATCCTAACCCTAACCCTAACCCTGACCCTAAGAGGCCTAACCCAAAACGGAACTCTAAACCTCAGCTGTGCATGGCATGCAGTTAACACTAACCCTAACCCTAACCCTAACCCTAACCCTAACCCTAACCCTAACCTTAACCCTAACCCTAACCCTAAGAGACCTAACCCAAAACGGAACTCTAAACCTCAGCTGTGCATGGCATGCACTTAACCCTAACCCTAACCCTAACCCTAACCCTAACCCTAACCCTAACCCTAACCCTAACCCTAACCCTAACCCTAACCCTAACCCTAAACCTAACCTTAACCCTAACCCTAAGAGGCCTAACCCTAAACGCAACTCTAAACATCAGCTGTGCATGGCATGTACCTAACCCTAACCCTAACCCTAACCCTAACCCTAACCCTAACCCTAACCCTAATCCTGACCCTAAGGGTCCTAACCCTTGACGCAACTCTAAAGCTCAGCTGTGCATGGCATGTACATAACCCTAACCCTAACCCTAACCTTAACCCTAACCCTAACCCTGACCGTAAGAGGCCGAACCCAAAATGGAACTCTAAACCTCAGCTGTGCATGGCATGTACGTAACCCTAACCCTAACCCTAACCCTAACCCTAACCCTAAACCTAACCCTAATCCTGACCCTAAGAGGCCTAAAGATTGACGGAACTCTCAACCTCAGCTGTGCATGGCATGTACATAACCCTAACGTTAAACCTAACCCTAACCCTAACCCTAACCCTAACCCTAATCCTAACACTAACCCTGACCCTAAAAAGCCTAACCCAAAACGGAACTCTAAACCTCAGCTGTGCATTGCATGTACGTAACCCTAACCCTAACCCTAACCCTAACCCTAACCCTAACCTTAACCCTAACCCCAAGAGGCCTAACCCTAAACGCAACTCTAAACCTCAGCTGTGCATGGCATGTAGGTAACCCTAACCCTAACCCTAACCCTAACCTTAACCCTAACCCTAACCCTAACTCTAATCCTGACCCTATGGGGCCTACCCCTTGACGGAACTCTAAACCTCAGCTGTGCATGGCATGTACATAACCCTAACCCTAACCCTAACCCTAACCCTAACCCTAACCCTAACCTTAACCCTAACCCCAAGAGGCCTAACCCTAAACGCAACTCTAA
>NW_026599605.1:380000-392500 GCF_023634155.1 Falco peregrinus
ACGGAACTCTAAAACTCAGCTGGGCATGGCATGCACTTAACCCTAACCCTAACCCTAACCCTAACCCTAACCCTAGCCCTAACCCTAACCCTAACCCTAACCCTAACCCTAACCCTAACCTTAACCCTAACCGTAAGAGGCCAAACCCTAAACGCAACTCTAAACCTCAGCTGTGCATGGCATGTAGGTAACCCTAACACTAACCCTAACCCTAACCTTAACCCTAACCCTAACCCTAACCCTAATCCTGACCCTAAGAGGCCTAACCCAAAACGGAACTCTAAACCTCAGCTGTGCATGGCATGCACTTAACCCTAACCCTAACCCTAACCCTAACCCTAACCCTAACCCTAAACCTAATCCTAACCCTAACCCTAACCCTAAACCTAATCCTGACCCTAAGAGGCCTAACCATTGACGGAACTCTAAACCTCAGCTGTGCATGGCATGTACATAACCCTAACCCTAACCCTAACCCTAACCCTAACCCTGACCCTAAGAGGCCTAACCCAAAACGGAACTCTAAACCTCAGCTGGGCATGGCATGCACTTAACCCTAACCCTAACCCTAACCCTAACCCTAACCCTAACCCTAACCCTAACCCTAACCCTAAGAGGCCTAACCCTAAACGCAACTCTAAACCTCAGCTGTGCATGGCATGTACGTAACCCTAAACCTAACCCTAACCCTAACCCTGACCCTAAGAGGCCTAACACAAAACGGAACTCTAAACCTCAGCTGTGCATTGCATGCACTTAACCCTAACCCTAACCCTAACCCTAACCCTAACCCTCAGCTGTGCATGGCATGCACTCAACCCTAACCCTAACCCTAACCCTAACCCTAACCCTAACCCTAACCCTAACCCTAATCCTATCCCTAACCCTAAGAGACCTAAACCTAAACGGAACTCTAAACCTCAGCTGTGCATGGCAGGTACATAACCCTAACCTTTACCCTAACCCGAACCCTAATCCTAATCCTAACCCTAACTCTTAGAGACCTAACCCTAAACGGAGCTCTAAACCTCAGCTGTGCATGGCATGTACCTAACCCTAACCCTAACCCTAACCCTAACCCTAACCCTAACCCTAACCCTAACCCTAACCCTAACCCTAACCCTAACGCTAACCCGAAACCTAACCCTAACCCTAATCCTGACCCTAAGAGGCCGAACCCTAAACGCAACTCTAAACCTCAGCTGTGCATGGCATGTAGGTAATCCTAACCCTAACCCTAACCCTAACCTTAACCCTAACGCTAACCCTAACCCTAACCCTGACCCTAAGAGGCCTAACTTAAAACGGAACTCTAAACCTCAGCTGTGCATGGCATGCACTTAACCCTAACCCTAACCCTAACCCTAACCCTAACCCTAAGCCTAACCCTAACACTAACCCTAACGCTAACCCTAACCCTAACTCTAATCCTGACCCTAAGGGGCCTAACCCTTGACGGAACTCTAAACCTCAGCTGTGCATGGCATGTACATAACCCTAACCCTAACCCTAACCCTAACCCTAACCCTAACCCTAACCCTAACCCTAACCGTAATCCTAACCCTAACCCTAAACCTAACCTTAACCCTAACCCTAAGAGGCCTAACCCTAAACGAAACTCTAAACCTCAGCTGTGCATGGCATGCACTTAACCGTAACCGTAACCGTAACCCTAACCGTAACCCTAACCCTAACCCTAACCCTAACCCTAACCCTAACCGTAATCCTAACCCTAACCGTAACCCTAACCTTAACCCTAACCCTAAGAGGCCTAACCCTAAACGCAACTCTAAACCTCAGCTGTGCATGGCATGTAGGTAATCCTAACCCTAACCCTAACCCTAACCTTAACCCTAACGCTAACCCTAACCCTAACCCTGACCCTAAGAGGCCTAACTTAAAACGGAACTCTAAACCTCAGCTGTGCATGGCATGTACTTAACCCTAACCCTAACCCTAACCCTAACCCTAACCCTAAGCCTAACCCTAACACTAACCCTAACGCTAACCCTAACCCTAACTCTAATCCTGACCCTAAGGGGCCTAACCCTTGACGGAACTCTAAACCTCAGCTGTGCATGGCATGTACATAACCCTAACCCTAACCCTAACCCTAACCCTAACCCTAACCCTAACCCTAACCCTAACCCTAACCCTAATCCTGACCCTAAGAGGCCTAACCCTTGACGGAACTCTAAACCTCAGCTGTGCATGGCATGTACATAACCCTAACCCTAACCCTAACCCTAACCCTAACCCTAACCCTAACCCTAAACCTAACCCTAACCCTGACCCTAAGAGGCCTAACCCAAAACGGAACTCTAAACCTCAGCTGTGCATGGCATGCACTTAACCCTAACCCTAACCCTAACCCTAAACCTAACCTTAATCCTAACCCTAACCCTAACCCTAACCCTAACCATAAGAGGCCTAACCCTAAATGCAACTCTAAACCTCAGCTGTGCATGGCATGTACATAACCCTAACCCTAACCCTAACCCTAACCCTAACCCTGACCCTAAGAGGCCTAACACAAAACGGAACTCTAAACCTCAGCTGTGCATAGCATGCACTTAACCCTAACCCTAACCCTAACCCTTACATTAACACTAACCCTAATCCTAACCCTGACCCTAAGAGACCTAAACCTAAACGGAACTCTAAACCTCAGCTGTGCATGGCAGGTACATAACCCTAACCCTTACCCTAACCCTAACCCTAACCCTAACCCTAACCCTAACCCTAACCCTAACCCTAACCCTAACCCTAACCCTAACGCTAACCCGAACCCTAACCCTAACCCTAATCCTGACCCTAAGAGGCCTAACCCTAAACGCAACTCTAAACCTCAGCTGTGCATGGCATGTACCTAACCCTAACCCTAACCCTAAGCCTAACCCTCACCCTAACCCTGACCCTAAGAGGCCTAACCCAAAACGGAACCCTAAACCTCAGCTGTGCATTGCATGCCCTTAACCCTAACCCTAACCCTAACCCTAACCCTAACCCTAACCCTAACCCTAACCTTAACCCTAACCCTAACCCTAAGTGACCTAACCCAAAACGGAACTCTAAACCTCAGTTGTACATGGCATGTACGTAACCCTAGCCCTAACCCTAACCCTAACCCTGACCCTAAGAGGCCGAACCCAAAACGGAACTCTAAACCTCAGCTGTGCATGGCATGGACTCAACCCTAACCCTAACCCTAACCCTAACCCTAATCCTAACCCTAACCCTAACCCTAACCCTAACCCTAATCCTGACCCTAACCCTAAGAGGCCTAACTCTAAACGCAACTCTAAACCTCAGCTGTGCATGGCATGTACGTAACCCTAACCCTAACCCTAACCCTAACCCTGACCCTAAGAGGCCTAACACAAAACGGAACTCTAAACCTCAGCTGTGCATTGCATGCACTTAACCCTAACCCTAACCCTAACCCTAGTCCTCAGCTGTGCATGGCATGCACTCAGCCCTAACCCTAACCCTAACCCTAACCCTAACTTTAACCCTAACCCTAATCCTATCCCTAACCCTAAGAGACCTAAACCTAAACGGAACTCTAAACCTCAGCTGTGCATGGCAGGTACATAACCCTAACCCTTACCCAACCCTAACCCTAACCCTATCCCTAACCCTAACTCTTAGAGACCTAACCCAAAACGGAACTCTAAACCTCAGCTGTGCATGGCATGCACTTAACCCTAACCCTAACCCTAACCCTAACCCTAACCCTAACCCTAAGCCTAACCCTAACACTAACACTAACGCTAACCCTAACCCTAACTCTAATCCTGACCCTAAGGGTCCTAACACTTGACGGAACTCTAAACCTCAGCTGTGCATGGCATGTACATAACCCTAACCCTAACCCTAACCCTAACCCTAACCCTAACCCTAACCCTAACCCTAAGAGGCCTAACCCTAAACGCAACTCTAAACCTCAGCTGTGCATGGCATGCACTTAACCGTAACCGTAACCGTAACCCTAACCGTAACCCTAACCCTAACCCTAAACCTAACCCTAACCCTAACCCTAACCGTAATCCTAACCCTAACCCTAACCCTAACCTTAACCCTAACCCTAAGAGGCCTAACCCTAAACGCAACTCTAAACCTCAGCTGTGCATGGCATGTAGGTAATCCTGACCCTAACCCTAACCCTAACCTTAACCCTAACGCTAACCCTAACCCTAACCCTGACCCTAAGAGGCCTAACTTAAAACGGAACTCTAAACCTCAGCTGTGCATGGCATGCACTTAACCCTAACCCTAACCCTAACCCTAACCCTAACCCTAAGCCTAACCCTAACACTAACCCTAACGCTAACCCTAACCCTAACTCTAATCCTGACCCTAAGGGGCCTAACCCTTGACGGAACTCTAAACCTCAGCTGTGCATGGCATGTACATAACCCTAACCCTAACCCTAACCCTAACCCTAACCCTAACCCGAACCCTAACCCTAACCCTAACCCTAACCCTAATCCTGACCCTAAGAGGCCTAACCCTTGACGGAACTCTAAACCTCAGCTGTGCATGGCATGTACATAACCCTAACCCTAACCCTAACCCTAACCCTAACCCTAACCCTAAACCTAACCCTAACCCTGACCCTAAGAGGCCTAACCCAAAACGGAACTCTAAACCTCAGCTGTGCATGGCATGCACTTAACCCTAACCCTAACCCTAAACTTAAACCTAACCGTAATCCTAACCCTAACCCTAACCCTAACTCTAACCCTAAGAGGCCTAACCCTAAACGCAACTCTAAACCTCAGCTGTGCATGGCATGTACGTAACCCTAACCCTAACCCTAACCCTAACCCTAACCCTAACCCTAACCCTAACCCTAACCCTGACCCTAAGAGGCCTAACACAAAACGGAACTCTAAACCTCAGCTGTGCATAGCATGCACTTAACCCTAACCCTAACCCTAACCCTTACTTTAACCCTAACCCTAATCCTAACCCTGACCCTAAGAGACCTAAACCTAAACGGAACTCTAAACCTCAGCTGTGCATGGCAGGTACATAACCCTAACCCTTACCCTAACCCTAACCCTAACCCGAACCCTAACCCTAACCCTAATCCTGACCCTAAGAGGCCTAACCCTAAACGCAACTCTAAACCTCAGCTGTGCATGGCATGTACCTAACCCTAACCCTAACCCTAAGCCTAACCCTAACCCTAACCCTGACCCTAAGAGGCCTAACCCAAAACGGAACTCTAAACCTCAGCTGTGCATGGCATGCAGTTAACACTAACCCTAACCCTAACCCTAACCCTAACCCTAACCCTAACCTTAACCCTAACCCTAACCCTAAGTGACCTAACCCAAAACGGAACTCTAAACCTCAGTTTTACATGGCATGTACGTAACCCTAGCCCTAACCCTAACCCTAACCCTGACCCTAAGAGGCCGAACCCAAAACGGAACTCTAAACCTCAGCTGTGCATGGCATGCACTCAACCCTAACCCTAACCCTAACCCTAACCCTAACCCTAACCCTAACCCTAACCCTAAGAGGCCTAACTCTAAACGCAACTCTAAACCTCAGCTGTGCATGGCATGTACGTAACCCTAACCCTAACCCTGACCCTAAGAGGCCGAACCCAAAACGGAACTCTAAACCTCAGCTGTGCATGGCATGCACTCAACCCTAACCCTAACCCTAACCCTAACCCTAATCCTAACCCTAACCCTAACCCTAACCCTAACCCTAATCCTGACCCTAACCCTAAGAGGCCTAACTCTAAACGCAACTCTAAACCTCAGCTGTGCATGGCATGTACGTAACCCTAACCCTAACCCTAACCCTAACCCTGACCCTAAGAGGCCTAACACAAAACGGAACTCTAAACCTCAGCTGTGCATTGCATGCACTTAACCCTAACCCTAACCCTAACCCTAGTCCTCAGCTGTGCATGGCATGCACTCAGCCCTAACCCTAACCCTAACCCTAACCCTAACTTTAACCCTAACCCTAATCCTATCCCTAACCCTAAGAGACCTAAACCTAAACGGAACTCTAAACCTCAGCTGTGCATGGCAGGTACATAACCCTAACCCTTACCCAACCCTAACCCTAACCCTATCCCTAACCCTAACTCTTAGAGACCTAACCCAAAACGGAACTCTAAACCTCAGCTGTGCATGGCATGCACTTAACCCTAACCCTAACCCTAACCCTAACCCTAACCCTAACCCTAAGCCTAACCCTAACACTAACACTAACGCTAACCCTAACCCTAACTCTAATCCTGACCCTAAGGGTCCTAACACTTGACGGAACTCTAAACCTCAGCTGTGCATGGCATGTACATAACCCTAACCCTAACCCTAACCCTAACCCTAACCCTAACCCTAACCCTAACCCTAAGAGGCCTAACCCTAAACGCAACTCTAAACCTCAGCTGTGCATGGCATGCACTTAACCGTAACCGTAACCGTAACCCTAACCGTAACCCTAACCCTAACCCTAAACCTAACCCTAACCCTAACCCTAACCGTAATCCTAACCCTAACCCTAACCCTAACCTTAACCCTAACCCTAAGAGGCCTAACCCTAAACGCAACTCTAAACCTCAGCTGTGCATGGCATGTAGGTAATCCTGACCCTAACCCTAACCCTAACCTTAACCCTAACGCTAACCCTAACCCTAACCCTGACCCTAAGAGGCCTAACTTAAAACGGAACTCTAAACCTCAGCTGTGCATGGCATGCACTTAACCCTAACCCTAACCCTAACCCTAACCCTAACCCTAAGCCTAACCCTAACACTAACCCTAACGCTAACCCTAACCCTAACTCTAATCCTGACCCTAAGGGGCCTAACCCTTGACGGAACTCTAAACCTCAGCTGTGCATGGCATGTACATAACCCTAACCCTAACCCTAACCCTAACCCTAACCCTAACCCGAACCCTAACCCTAACCCTAACCCTAACCCTAATCCTGACCCTAAGAGGCCTAACCCTTGACGGAACTCTAAACCTCAGCTGTGCATGGCATGTACATAACCCTAACCCTAACCCTAACCCTAACCCTAACCCTAACCCTAAACCTAACCCTAACCCTGACCCTAAGAGGCCTAACCCAAAACGGAACTCTAAACCTCAGCTGTGCATGGCATGCACTTAACCCTAACCCTAACCCTAAACTTAAACCTAACCGTAATCCTAACCCTAACCCTAACCCTAACTCTAACCCTAAGAGGCCTAACCCTAAACGCAACTCTAAACCTCAGCTGTGCATGGCATGTACGTAACCCTAACCCTAACCCTAACCCTAACCCTAACCCTAACCCTAACCCTAACCCTAACCCTGACCCTAAGAGGCCTAACACAAAACGGAACTCTAAACCTCAGCTGTGCATAGCATGCACTTAACCCTAACCCTAACCCTAACCCTTACTTTAACCCTAACCCTAATCCTAACCCTGACCCTAAGAGACCTAAACCTAAACGGAACTCTAAACCTCAGCTGTGCATGGCAGGTACATAACCCTAACCCTTACCCTAACCCTAACCCTAACCCGAACCCTAACCCTAACCCTAATCCTGACCCTAAGAGGCCTAACCCTAAACGCAACTCTAAACCTCAGCTGTGCATGGCATGTACCTAACCCTAACCCTAACCCTAAGCCTAACCCTAACCCTAACCCTGACCCTAAGAGGCCTAACCCAAAACGGAACTCTAAACCTCAGCTGTGCATGGCATGCAGTTAACACTAACCCTAACCCTAACCCTAACCCTAACCCTAACCCTAACCTTAACCCTAACCCTAACCCTAAGTGACCTAACCCAAAACGGAACTCTAAACCTCAGTTTTACATGGCATGTACGTAACCCTAGCCCTAACCCTAACCCTAACCCTGACCCTAAGAGGCCGAACCCAAAACGGAACTCTAAACCTCAGCTGTGCATGGCATGCACTCAACCCTAACCCTAACCCTAACCCTAACCCTAACCCTAACCCTAACCCTAACCCTAAGAGGCCTAACTCTAAACGCAACTCTAAACCTCAGCTGTGCATGGCATGTACGTAACCCTAACCCTAACCCTGACCCTAAGAGGCCGAACCCAAAACGGAACTCTAAACCTCAGCTGTGCATGGCATGCACTCAACCCTAACCCTAACCCTAACCCTAACCCTAACCCTAACCCTAACCCTAACCCTAACCCTAAGAGGCCTAACTCTAAACGCAACTCTAAACCTCAGCTGTGCATGGCATGTACGTAACCCTAACCCTAACCCTAACCCTAACCCTGACCCTAAGAGGCCTAACACAAAACGGAACTCTAAACCTCAGCTGTGCATTGCATGCACTTAACCCTAACCCTAACCCTAACCCTAGTCCTCAGCTGTGCATGGCATGCACTCAGCCCTAACCCTAACCCTAACCCTAACCCTAACTTTAACCCTAACCCTAATCCTATCCCTAACCCTAAGAGACCTAAACCTAAACGGAACTCTAAACCTCACCTGTGCATGGCAGGTACATAACCCTAACCCTTACCCTAACCCTAACCCTAACCCTATCCCTAACCCTAACTCTTAGAGACCTAACCCAAAACGGAACTCTAAACCTCAGCTGTGCATGGCATGCACTTAACCCTAACCCTAACCCTAACCCTAACCCTAACCCTAACCCTAACCCTAAGAGGCCTAACCCAAAACGGAACTCTAAACCTCAGCTGTGCATGGCATGCACTCAACCCTAACCCTAACCCTAACCCTAACCCTAACCCTAACCCTAACCTTAACCCTAACGCTAACCCTAACCCTAACCCTGACCCTAAGAGGCCTAACTTAAAACGGAACTCTAAACCTCAGCTGTGCATGGCATGCACTTAACCCTAACCCTAACCCTAACCCTAACCCTAACCCTAACCCTAAGACTAACCCTAACACTAACCCTAACGCTAACCCTAACCCTAACTCTAATCCTGACCCTAAGGGGCCTAACCCTAAACGCAACTCTAAACCTCAGCTGTGCATGGCATGTACGTAACCCTAACCCTAACCCTAACCCTAACCCTAACCTTAACCCTAACCCTAAGAGGCCTAACCCTAAACGCAACTCTAAACCTCAGCTGTTCATGGCATGTAGGTAATCCTAACCCTAACCCTAACCCTAACCTTAACCCTAACGCTAACCCTAACCCTAACCCTGACCCTAAGAGGCCTAACTTAAAACGGAACTCTAAACCTCAGCTGTGCATGGCATGCACTTAACCCTAACCCTAACCCTAACCCTAACCCTAACCCTAAGCCTAACCCTAACACTAACCCTAACGCTAACCCTAACCCTATCTCTAATCCTGACCCTAAGGGGCCTAACCCTTGACGGAACTCTAAACCTCAGCTGTGCATGGCATGTACATAACCCTAACCCTAACCCTAACCCTAACCCTAACCCTAACCCTAACCCTAACCCTAACCCTAACCCTAACCGTAATCCTAACCCTAACCCTAACCCTAACCTTAACCCTAACCCTAAGAGGCCTAACCCTAAACGCAACTCTAAACCTCAGCTGTGCATGGCATGCACTTAACCGTAACCGTAACCGTAACCCTAACCGTAACCCTAACCGTAACCCTAACCCTAACCCTAACCCTAACCGTAATCCTAACCCTAACCCTAACCCTAACCTTAACACTAACCCTAAGCGGCCTAACCCTAAACGCAACTCTAAACCTCAGCTGTGCATGGCATGTAGGTAATCCTGACCCTAACCCTAACCCTAACCTTAACCCTAACGCTAACCCTAACCCTAACCCTGACCCTAAGAGGCCTAACTTAAAACGGAACTCTAAACCTCAGCTGTGCATGGCATGCACTTAACCCTAACCCTAACCCTAACCCTTACTTTAACCCTAACCCTAATCCTAACCCTGACCCTAAGAGACCTAAACCTAAACGGAACTCTAAACAGCAGCTGTGCATGGCAGGTACATAACCCTAACCCTTACCCTAACCCTAACCCTAACCCTAACCCTAACCCTAACCCTAACCCTAACCCTAACTCTAAGCCTAACCCTAACCCTAACCCTAACCCTGACCCTAAGAGGCCTAACCCAAAACGGAACTCTAAACCTCAGCTGTGCATGGCATGCAGTTAACACTAACCCTAACCCTAACCCTAACCCTAACCCTAACCCTAACCCTAACCTTAACCCTAACCCTAACCCTAAGTGACCTAACCCAAAACGGAACTCTAAACCTCAGTTGTACATGGCATGTACGTAAGCCTAGCCCTAACCCTAACCCTAACCCTGACCCTAAGAGGCCGAACCCAAAACGGAACTCTAAACCTCAGCTGTGCATGGCATGCACTCAACCCTAACCCTAACCCTAACCCTAACCCTAACCCTAACCCTAACCCTAACCCTAACCCTAAGAGGTCTAACTCTAAACGCAACTCTAAACCTCAGCTGTGCATGGCTTGTACGTAACCCTAACCCTAACCCTAACCCTAACCCTGACCCTAAGAGGCCTAACACAAAACGGAACTCTAAACCTCAGCTGTGCATTGCATGCACTTAACCCTAACCCTAACCCTAACCCTAACTTTAACCCTAACCCTAATCCTATCCCTAACCCTAAGAGACCTAAACCTAAACGGAACTCTAAACCTCACCTGTGCATGGCAGGTACATAACCCTAACCCTTACCCTAACCCTAAACCTAACCCTATCCCTAACCCTAACTCTTAGAGACCTAACCCAAAACGGAACTCTAAACCTCAGCTGTGCTTGCATGTACGTAACCCTAACCCTAACCCTAACCCTAACCCTAACCCTAACCCTAACCCTAACCCTAACCCTAACCCTAACCCTAACCCTAAGAGGCCTAACCCAAAACGGAACTCTAAACCTCAGCTGTGCATGGCATGCACTCAACCCTAACCCTAACCCTAACCCTAACCCTAACCCTAACCTTAACCCTAACGCTAACCCTAACCCTAACCCTGACCCTATGAGGCCTAACTTAAAACGGAACTCTAAACCTCAGCTGTGCATGGCACGCACTTAACCCTAACCCTAACCCTAACCCTAACCCTAACCCTAACCCTAAGCCTAACCCTAACACTAACCCTAACGCTAACCCTAACCCTAACTCTAATCCTGACCCTAAGGGGCCTAACCCTTGACGGAACTCTAAACCTCAGCTGTGCATGGCATGTACATAACCCTAACCCTAACCCTAACCCTAACCCGAACCCTAACCCTAACCCTAACCCTAACCCTAACCCTAACCCTAACCCTAACCCTAACCGTAATCCTAACCCTAACCCTAACCCTAACCTTAACCCTAACCCTAAGAGGCCTAACCCTAAACGCAACTCTAAACCTCAGCTGTGCATGGCATGCACTTAACCGTAACCGTAACCGTAACCCTAACCGTAACCCTAACCGTAACCCTAACCCTAACCCTAACCCTAACCGTAATCCTAACCCTAACCCTAACCCTAACCTTAACACTAACCCTAAGCGGCCTAACCCTAAACGCAACTCTAAACCTCAGCTGTGCATGGCATGTAGGTAATCCTGACCCTAACCCTAACCCTAACCTTAACCCTAACGCTAACCCTAACCCTAACCCTGACCCTAAGAGGCCTAACTTAAAACGGAACTCTAAACCTCAGCTGTGCATGGCATGCACTTAACCCTAACCCTAACCCTAACCCTAACCCTAACCCTAAGCCTAACCCTAACACTAACCCTAACGCTAACCCTAACCCTAACTCTAATCCTGACCCTAAGGGGCCTAACCCTTGACGGAACTCTAAACCTCAGCTGTGCATGGCATGTACATAACCCTAACCCTAACCCTAACCCTAACCCGAACCCTAACCCTAACCCTAACCCTAACCCTAACCCTAACCCTAACCCTAACCCTAACCGTAATCCTAACCCTAACCCTAACCCTAACCTTAACCCTAACCCTAAGAGGCCTAACCCTAAACGCAACTCTAAACCTCAGCTGTGCATGGCATGCACTTAACCGTAACCGTAACCGTAACCCTAACCGTAACCCTAACCGTAACCCTAACCCTAACCCTAACCCTAACCGTAATCCTAACCCTAACCCTAACCCTAACCTTAACACTAACCCTAAGCGGCCTAACCCTAAACGCAACTCTAAACCTCAGCTGTGCATGGCATGTAGGTAATCCTGACCCTAACCCTAACCCTAACCTTAACCCTAACGCTAACCCTAACCCTAACCCTGACCCTAAGAGGCCTAACTTAAAACGGAACTCTAAACCTCAGCTGTGCATGGCATGCACTTAACCCTAACCCTAACCCTAACCCTAACCCTAACCCTAAGCCTAACCCTAACACTAACCCTAACGCTAACCCTAACCCTAACTCTAATCCTGACCCTAAGGGGCCTAACCCTTGACGGAACTCTAAACCTCAGCTGTGCATGGCATGTACATAACCCTAACCCTAACCCTAACCCTAACCCTAACCCTAACCC
>NW_026599605.1:397500-410000 GCF_023634155.1 Falco peregrinus
CTAACCCTAACCCTAACCCTAACCCTAACCCTAAACCTAACCCTAACCCTAACCCTAACCCTAACCCTAACGCTAACCCGAAACCTAACCCTAACCCTAATCCTGACCCTAAGAGGCCTAACCCTAAACGCAACTCTAAACCTCAGCTGTGCATGGCATGCACGTAACCCTAACCCTAACCCTAACCCTAACCCTAACCTTAACCCTAACCCTAAGAGGCCTAACCCTAAACGCAACTCTAAACCTCAGCTGTGCATGGCATGTAGGTAATCCTAACCCTAACCCTAACCCTAACCTTAACCCTAACGCTAACCCTAACCCTAACCCTGACCCTAAGAGGCCTAACTTAAAACGGAACTCTAAACCTCAGCTGTGCATGGCATGCACTTAACCCTAACCCTAACCCTAACCCTAACCCTAACCCTAAGCCTAACCCTAACACTAACCCTAACGCTAACCCTAACCCTATCTCTAATCCTGACCCTAAGGGGCCTAACCCTTGACGGAACTCTAAACCTCAGCTGTGCATGGCATGTACATAACCCTAACCCTAACCCTAACCCTAACCCTAACCCTAACCCTAACCCTAACCCTAACCCTAACCGTAATCCTAACCCTAACCCTAACCCTAACCTTAACCCTAACCCTAAGAGGCCTAACCCTAAACGCAACTCTAAACCTCAGCTGTGCATGGCATGCACTTAACCGTAACCGTAACCGTAACCCTAACCGTAACCCTAACCCTAACCCTAACCCTAACCCTAACCCTAACCGTAATCCTAACCCTAACGCTAACCCTAACCTTAACACTAACCCTAAGCGGCCTAACCCTAAACGCAACTCTAAACCTCAGCTGTGCATGGCATGTAGGTAATCCTGACCCTAACCCTAACCCTAACCTTAACCCTAACGCTAACCCTAACCCTAACCCTGACCCTAAGAGGCCTAACTTAAAACGGAACTCTAAACCTCAGCTGTGCATGGCATGCACTTAACCCTAACCCTAACCCTAACCCTAACCCTAACCCTAAGCCTAACCCTAACACTAACCCTAACGCTAACCCTAACCCTAACTCTAATCCTGACCCTAAGGGGCCTAACCCTTGACGGAACTCTAAACCTCAGCTGTGCATGGCATGTACATAACCCTAACCCTAACCCTAACCCTAACCCTAACCCTAACCCGAACCCTAACCCTAACCCTAACCCTAACCCTAATCCTGACCCTAAGAGGCCTAACCCTTGACGGAACTCTAAATCTCAGCTGTGCATGGCATGTACATAACCCTAACCCTAACCCTAACCCTAACCCTAACCCTAACCCTAAACCTAACCCTAACCCTGACCCTAAGAGGCCTAACCCAAAACGGAACTCTAAACCTCAGCTGTGCATGGCATGCACTTAACCCTAACCCTAACCCTAACCTTAAACCTAACCGTAATCCTAACCCTAACCCTAACCCTAACTCTAACCCTAAGAGGCCTAACCCTAAACGCAACTCTAAACCTCAGCTGTGCATGGCATGTACGTAACCCTAACCCTAACCCTAACCCTAACCCTAACCCTAACCCTAACCCTAACCCTGACCCTAAGAGGCCTAACACAAAACGGAACTCTAAACCTCAGCTGTGCATGGCATGCACTTAACCCTAACCCTAACCCTAACCCTTACTTTAACCCTAACCCTAATCCTAACCCTGACCCTAAGAGACCTAAACCTTAACGGAATTCTAAACCTCAGCTGTGCATGGCAGGTACATAACCCTAATCCTTACCCTAACCCTAACCCTAACCCTAACCCTAACCCTAACCCTAACCCTAACCCTAACGCTAACCCGAACCCTAACCCTAACCCTAATCCTGACCCTAAGAGGCCTAACCCTAAACGCAACTCTAAACCTCAGCTGTGCATGGCATGTACCTAACCCTAACCCTAACCCTAAGCCTAACCCTAACCCTAACCCTGACCCTAAGAGGCCTAACCCAAAACGGAACTCTAAACCTCAGCTGTGCATGGCATGCACTCAACCCTAACCCTAACCCTAACCCTAACCCTAACCCTAACCCTAACCCTAACCCTAACCCTAAGAGGCCTAACTCTAAACGCAACTCTAAACCTCAGCTGTGCATGGCATGTACGTAACCCTAACCCTAACCCTGACCCTAAGAGGCCGAACCCAAAACGGAACTCTTAACCTCAGCTGTGCATGGCATGCACTCAACCCTAACCCTAACCCTAACCCTAACCCTAACCCTAACCCTAACCCTAACCCTAACCCTAAGAGGCCTAACTCTAAACGCAACTCTAAACCTCAGCTGTGCATGGCATGTACGTAACCCTAACCCTAACCCTAACCCTAACCCTAACCCTGACCCTAAGAGGCCTAACACAAAACGGAACTCTAAACCTCAGCTGTGCATGGCATGCACTTAACCCTAACCCTAACCCTAACCCTAGTCCTCAGCTGTGCATGGCATGCACTTAACCCTAACCCTAACCCTAACCCTAACCCTAACCCTAAGCCTAACCCTAACACTAACCCTAACGCTAACCCTAACCCTAACTCTAATCCTGACCCTAAGGGGCCTAACCCTTGACGGAACTCTAAACCTCAGCTGTGTATGGCATGTACATAACCCTAACCCTAACCCTAACCCTAACCCTAACCCGAACCCTAACCCTAACCCTAACCCTAACCCTAATCCTGACCCTAAGAGGCCTAACCCTTGACGGAACTCTAAACCTCAGCTGTGCATGGCATGTACATAACCCTAACCCTAACCCTAACCCTAACCCTAACCCTAACCCTAAACCTAACCCTAACCCTGACCCTAAGAGGCCTAACCCAAAACGGAACTCTAAACCTCAGCTGTGCATGGCATGCACTTAACCCTAACCCTAACCCTAACCTTAAACCTAACCGTAATCCTAACCCTAACCCTAACCCTAACCCTAAGAGGCCTAACCCTAAACGCAACTCTAAACCTCAGCTGTGCATGGCATGTACCTAACCCTAACCCTAACCCTAACCCTAACCCTAACCCTAACCCTAACCCTAACCCTAACCCTAACCCTAACCCTAACCCTGACCCTAAGAGGCCTAACACAAAACGGAACTCTAAACCTCAGCTGTGCATAGCATGCACTTAACCCTAACCCTAACCCTAACCCTTACTTTAACCCTAACCCTAATCCTAACCCTGACCCTAAGAGACCTAAACCTAAACGGAACTCTAAACCTCAGCTGTGCATGGCAGGTACATAACCCTAACCCTTACCCTAACCCTAACCCTAACCCTAACCCTAACCCTAACCCTAACCCTAACCCTAACCCTAACGCTAACCCGAACCCTAACCCTAACCCTAATCCTGACCCTAAGAGGCCTAACCCTAAACGCAACTCTAAACCTCAGCTGTGCATGGCAGGTACATAACCCTAACCCTAACCCTAAGCCTAACCCTGACCCTAAGAGGCCTAACCCAAAACGGAACTCTAAACCTCAGCTGTGCATGGCATGCAGTTAACACTAACCCTAACCCTAAACCAAACCCTAACCCTAACCCTAACCCTAACCTTAACCCTAACACTAACCCTAAGTGACCTAACCCAAAACGGAACTCTAAACCTCAGTTTTACATGGCATGTACGTAACCCTAGCCCTATCCCTAACCCTAACCCTGACCCTAAGAGGCCGAACCCAAAACAGAACTCTAAACCTCAGCTGTGCATGGCATGCACTCAACCCTAACCCTAACCCTAACCCTAACCCTAACCCTAACCCTAACCCTAACCCTAACCCTAACCCTAAGAGGCCTAACTCTAAACGCAACTCTAAACCTCAGCTGTGCATGGCATGTACCTAACCCTAACCCTAACCCTAAGCCTAACCCTAACCCTAACCCTGACCCTAAGAGGCGTAACCCAAAACGGAACTCTAAACCTCAGCTGTGCATGGCATGCAGTTAACACTAACCCTAACCCTAACCCAAACCCTAACCCTAACCCTAACCCTAACCTTAACCCTAACCCTAACCCTAAGTGACCTAACCCAAAACGGAACTCTAAACCTCAGTTTTACATGGCATGTACGTAACCCTAGCCCTAACCCTAACCCTAACCCTGACCCTAAGAGGCCTAACACAAAACGGAACTCTAAACCTCAGCTGTGCATTGCATGCACTTAACCCTAACCCTAACCCTAACCCTAGTCCTCAGCTGTGCATGGCATGCACTCAGCCCTAACCCTAACCCTAACCCTAACCCTAACTTTAACCCTAACCCTAATCCTATCCCTAACCCTAAGAGACCTAAACCTAAACGGAACTCTAAACCTCACCTGTGCATGGCAGGTACATAACCCTAACCCTTACCCTAACCCTAACCCTAACCCTATCCCTAACCCTAACTCTTAGAGACCTAACCCAAAACGGAACTCTAAACCTCAGCTGTGCATGGCATGCACTTAACCCTAACCCTAACCCTAACCCTAACCCTAACCCTAACCCTAACCCTAACCCTAACCCTAAGAGGCCTAACCCAAAACGGAACTCTAAACCTCAGCTGTGCATGGCATGCACTTAACCCTAACCCTAACCCTAACCCTAACCCTAATCCTAACCTTAACCCTAACCCTAACCCTAACACTAACCCTAAGAGGCCTAACCCTAAACGCAACTCTAAACCTCAGCTGTGCATGGCATGCACTTAACAGTAACCGTAACCGTAACCGTAACCGTAACCGTAACCCTAACCCTAACCCTAACCCTAACCCTAACCCTAACCCTAACCCTAAGAGGCCTAACCCTAAACGCAACTCTAAACCTCAGCTGTGCATGGCATGTACGTAACTCTAACCCTAACCCTAACCCTAACCGTAACCCTGACCCTAAGAGGCCTAACTTAAAACGGAACTCTAAACCTCAGCTGTGCATGGCATGTACGTAACCCTAACCCTAACCCTAACCCTAACCCTGACCCTAAGAGGCCTAACAAAAAACGGAACTCTAAACCTCAGCTGTGCATTGCATGCACTTAACCCTAACCCTAACCCTAACCCTAACCCTAACCCTCAGCTGTGCATGGCATGCACTCAACCCTAACCCTAACCCTAACCCTAACCCTAACCCTAACCCTAACCCTAACCCTAACCCTAATCCTATCCCTAACCCTAAGAGACCTAAACCTAAACGGAACTCTAAACCTCAGCTGTGCATGGCAGGTACATAACCCTAACCCTTACCCTAACCCTAACCCTAACCCTAACCCTAACCCTAACCCTAACTCTTAGAGACCTAACCCTAAACGGAGCTCTAAACCTCAGCTGTGCATGGCATGTACCTAACCCTAACCCTAACCCTAACCCTAACCCTAACCCTAACCCTAAACCTAACCCTAACCCTAACCCTAACCCTAACCCTAACGCTAACCCGAAACCTAACCCTAACCCTAATCCTGACCCTAAGAGGCCTAACCCTAAACGCAACTCTAAACCTCAGCTGTGCATGGCATGTACGTAACCCTAACCCTAACCCTAACCCTAAGAGGCCTAACTCTAAACGCAACTCTAAACCTCAGCTGTGCATGGCATGTACGTAACCCTAACCCTAACCCTAACCCTAACCCTGACCCTAAGAGGCCTAACACAAAACGGAACTCTAAACCTCAGCTGTGCATTGCATGCACTTAACCCTAACCCTAACCCTAACCCTAGTCCTCAGCTGTGCATGGCATGCACTCAGCCCTAACCCTAACCCTAACCCTAACTTTAACCCTAACCCTAATCCTATCCCTAACTCTTAGAGACCTAACCCAAAACGGAACTCTAAACCTCAGCTGTGCATGGCATGCACTTAACCCTAACCCTAACCCTAACCCTAACCCTAACCCTAACCCTAACCCTAACCCTAAGAGGCCTAACCCAAAACGGAACTCTAAACCTCAGCTGTGCATGGCATGCACTTAACCCTAACCCTAACCCTAACCCTAACCCTAATCCTAACCTTAACCCTAACCCTAACCCTAACCCTAACCCTAAGAGGCCTAACCCTAAACGCAACTCTAAACCTCAGCTGTGCATGGCATGCACTTAACCGTAACCGTAACCGTAACCGTAACCGTAACCGTAACCGTAACCGTAACCGTAACCGTAACCGTAACTGTAACCCTAACCCTAACCCTAACCCTAACCCTAAGAGGCCTAACCCTAAACGCAACTCTAAACCTCAGCTGTGCATGGCATGTACGTAACTCTAACCCTAACCCTAACCCTAACCCTAACCCTGACCCTAAGAGGCCTAACAAAAAACGGAATTCTAAACCTCAGCTGTGCATTGCATGCACTTAACCCTAACCCTAACCCTAACCCTAACCCTAACCCTCAGCTGTGCATGGCATGCACTCAACCCTAACCCTAACCCTAACCCTAACCGTAACCCTAACCCTAGCCCTAAACCTAACCCTAACCCTAACCCTAACCCTAACCCTAACCCTAACGCTAACGCGAAACCTAACCCTAACCCTAATCCTGACCCTAAGAGGCCTAACCCTAAACGCAACTCTAAACCTCAGCTGTGCATGGCATGTACGTAACTCTAACCCTAACCCTAACCCTAACCCTAACCCTGACCCTAAGAGGCCTAACAAAAAACGGAATTCTAAACCTCAGCTGTGCATTGCATGCACTTAACCCTAACCCTAACCCTAACCCTAACCCTAACCCTCAGCTGTGCATGGCATGTACCTAACCCTAACCCTAACCCTAACCCTAACCCTAACCCTAACCCTAGCCCTAAACCTAACCCTAACCCTAACCCTAACCCTAACCCTAACCCTAACGCTAACGCGAAACCTAACCCTAACCCTAATCCTGACCCTAAGAGGCCTAACCCTAAACGCAACTCTAAACCTCAGCTGTGCATGGCATGTACGTAACCCTAACCCTAACCCTAACCCTAACCCTAACCCTAACCCTAACCCTAACCCTAAGAGGCCTAACCCAAAACGGAACTCTAAACCTCAGCTGTGCATGGCATGCACTTAACCCTAACCCTAACCCTAACCCTAACCCTAACCCTAACCCTAACCCTAAGTGACCTAACCCAAAACGGAACTCTAAACCTCAGCTGTGCATGGCATGCACTTAACCGTAACCCTAACCCTAACCCTAACCCTAATCCTTACCTTAACCCTAACCCTAACCCTAACCCTAACCCTAAGAGGCCTAACCCTAAACGCAACTCTAAACCTCAGCTGTGCATGGCATGCAATTAACCGTAACCGTAACCGTAACCGTAACCGTAACCCTAACCCTAACCCTAACCCTAACCCTAACCCTAACCCTAACCCTAACCTTAACCCTAACCCTAAGAGGCCTAACCCTAAACGCAACTCTAAACCTCAGCTGTGCATGGCATGTAGGTAATCCTAACCCTAACCCTAACCCTAACCTTAACCCTAACGCTAACCCTAACCCTAACCCTGACCCTAAGAGGCCTAACTTAAAACGGAACTCTAAACCTCAGCTGTGCATGGCATGCACTTAACCCTAACCCTAACCCTAACCCTAACCCTAACCCTAACCCTAAGCCTAACCCTAACACTAACCCTAACGCTAACCCTAACCCTAACTCTAATCCTGACCCTAAGGGGCCTAACCCTTGACGGAACTCTAAACCTCAGCTGTGCATGGCATGTACATAACCCTAACCCTAACCCTAACCCTAACCCTAACCCTAACCCTAACCCTAACCCTAACCCTAACCCTAACCGTAATCCTAACCCTAACCCTAACCCTAACCTTAACCCTAACCCTAAGAGGCCTAACCCTAAACGCAACTCTAAACCTCAGCTGTGCATGGCATGCACTTAACCGTAACCGTAACCGTAACCCTAACCGTAACCCTAACCCTAACCCTAACCCTAACCCTAACCCTAACCCTAACCCTAACCCTAACCCTAACCCTAACCCTAACCGTAATCCTAACCCTAACCCTAACCCTAACCTTAACCCTAACCCTAAGAGGCCTAACCCTAAACGCAACTCTAAACCTCAGCTGTGCATGGCATGTAGGTAATCCTAACCCTAACCCTAACCCTAACCTTAACCCTAACGCTAACCCTAACCCTAACCCTGACCCTAAGAGGCCTAACTTAAAACGGAACTCTAAACCTCAGCTGTGCATGGCATGCACTTAACCCTAACCCTAACCCTAACCCTAACCCTAACCCTAACCCTAACCCTAACCCTAAGCCTAACCCTAACACTAACCCTAACGCTAACCCTAACCCTAACTCTAATCCTGACCCTAAGGGGCCTAACCCTTGACGGAACTCTAAACCTCAGCTGTGCATGGCATGTACATAACCCTAACCCTAACCCTAACCCTAACCCTAACCCTAACCCTAACCCTAACCCTAACCCTAACCCTAACCCTAATCCTGACCCTAAGAGGCCTAACCCTAAACGCAACTCAAAACCTCAGCTGTGCATGGCATGTACCTAACCCTAACCCTAACCCTAAGCCTAACCCTAACCCTAACCCTAACCCTGACCCTAAGAGGCCTAACCCAAAACGGAACTCTAAGCCTCAGCTGTGCATGGCATGCAGTTAACACTAACCCTAACCCTAACCCTAACCCTAACCCTAACCCTAACCCTAACCTTAACCCTAACCCTAACCCTAAGTGACCTAACCCAAAACGGAACTCTAAACCTCAGTTGTACATGGCATGTACGTAACCCTAGCCCTAACCCTAACCCTAACCCTGACCCTAAGAGGCCGAACCCAAAACGGAACTCTAAACCTCAGCTGTGCATGGCATGCACTCAACCCTAAGCCTAACCCTAACCCTAACCCTAACATTAACCCTAACCCTAACCCTAACCCTAACCCTCAGCTGTGCATGGCATGCACTCAACCCTAACCCTAACCCTAACCCTAACCCTAACCCTAACCCTAATCCTATCCCTAACCCTAAGAGACCTAAACCTAAACGGAACTCTAAACCTCAGCTGTGCATGGCAGGTACATAACCCTAACCCTTACCCTAACCCTAACCCTAACCCTAACCCTAACCCTAACCCTAACTCTTAGAGACCTAACCCTAAACGGAGCTCTAAACCTCAGCTGTGCATGGCATGTACCTAACCCTAACCCTAACCCTAACCCTAACCCTAACCCTAACCCTAAACCTAACCCTAACCCTAACCCTAACCCTAACCCTAACGCTAACCCGAAACCTAACCCTAACCCTAATCCTGACCCTAAGAGGCCTAACCCTAAACGCAACTCTAAACCTCAGCTGTGCATGGCATGTACGTAACCCTAACCCTAACCCTAACCCTAAGAGGCCTAACTCTAAACGCAACTCTAAACCTCAGCTGTGCATGGCATGTACGTAACCCTAACCCTAACCCTAACCCTAACCCTGACCCTAAGAGGCCTAACACAAAACGGAACTCTAAACCTCAGCTGTGCATTGCATGCACTTAACCCTAACCCTAACCCTAACCCTAGTCCTCAGCTGTGCATGGCATGCACTCAGCCCTAACCCTAACCCTAACCCTAACTTTAACCCTAACCCTAATCCTATCCCTAACTCTTAGAGACCTAACCCAAAACGGAACTCTAAACCTCAGCTGTGCATGGCATGCACTTAACCCTAACCCTAACCCTAACCCTAACCCTAACCCTAACCCTAACCCTAACCCTAAGAGGCCTAACCCAAAACGGAACTCTAAACCTCAGCTGTGCATGGCATGCACTTAACCCTAACCCTAACCCTAACCCTAACCCTAATCCTAACCTTAACCCTAACCCTAACCCTAACCCTAAGAGGCCTAACCCTAAACGCAACTCTAAACCTCAGCTGTGCATGGCATGCACTTAACCGTAACCGTAACCGTAACCGTAACCGTAACCGTAACCGTAACCGTAACCGTAACTGTAACCCTAACCCTAACCCTAACCCTAACCCTAAGAGGCCTAACCCTAAACGCAACTCTAAACCTCAGCTGTGCATGGCATGTACGTAACTCTAACCCTAACCCTAACCCTAACCCTAACCCTGACCCTAAGAGGCCTAACAAAAAACGGAATTCTAAACCTCAGCTGTGCATTGCATGCACTTAACCCTAACCCTAACCCTAACCCTCAGCTGTGCATGGCATGCACTCAACCCTAACCCTAACCCTAACCCTAACCGTAACCCTAACCCTAGCCCTAAACCTAACCCTAACCCTAACCCTAACCCTAACCCTAACCCTAACGCTAACGCGAAACCTAACCCTAACCCTAATCCTGACCCTAAGAGGCCTAACCCTAAACGCAACTCTAAACCTCAGCTGTGCATGGCATGTACGTAACTCTAACCCTAACCCTAACCCTAACCCTAACCCTGACCCTAAGAGGCCTAACAAAAAACGGAATTCTAAACCTCAGCTGTGCATTGCATGCACTTAACCCTAACCCTAACCCTAACCCTAACCCTAACCCTCAGCTGTGCATGGCATGTACCTAACCCTAACCCTAACCCTAACCCTAACCCTAACCCTAACCCTAGCCCTAAACCTAACCCTAACCCTAACCCTAACCCTAACCCTAACCCTAACGCTAACGCGAAACCTAACCCTAACCCTAATCCTGACCCTAAGAGGCCTAACCCTAAACGCAACTCTAAACCTCAGCTGTGCATGGCATGTACGTAACCCTAACCCTAACCCTAACCCTAACCCTAACCCTAACCCTAACCCTAACCCTAAGAGGCCTAACCCAAAACGGAACTCTAAACCTCAGCTGTGCATGGCATGCACTTAACCCTAACCCTAACCCTAACCCTAACCCTAACCCTAACCCTAACCCTAAGTGACCTAACCCAAAACGGAACTCTAAACCTCAGCTGTGCATGGCATGCACTTAACCGTAACCCTAACCCTAACCCTAACCCTAATCCTTACCTTAACCCTAACCCTAACCCTAACCCTAACCCTAAGAGGCCTAACCCTAAACGCAACTCTAAACCTCAGCTGTGCATGGCATGCAATTAACCGTAACCGTAACCGTAACCGTAACCGTAACCGTAACCCTAACCCTAACCCTAACCCTAACCCTAACCCTAACCCTAACCTTAACCCTAACCCTAAGAGGCCTAACCCTAAACGCAACTCTAAACCTCAGCTGTGCATGGCATGTAGGTAATCCTAACCCTAACCCTAACCCTAACCTTAACCCTAACGCTAACCCTAACCCTAACCCTGACCCTAAGAGGCCTAACTTAAAACGGAACTCTAAACCTCAGCTGTGCATGGCATGCACTTAACCCTAACCCTAACCCTAACCCTAACCCTAACCCTAACCCTAAGCCTAACCCTAACACTAACCCTAACGCTAACCCTAACCCTAACTCTAATCCTGACCCTAAGGGGCCTAACCCTTGACGGAACTCTAAACCTCAGCTGTGCATGGCATGTACATAACCCTAACCCTAACCCTAACCCTAACCCTAACCCTAACCCTAACCCTAACCCTAACCCTAACCGTAATCCTAACCCTAACCCTAACCCTAACCTTAACCCTAACCCTAAGAGGCCTAACCCTAAACGCAACTCTAAACCTCAGCTGTGCATGGCATGCACTTAACCGTAACCGTAACCGTAACCCTAACCGTAACCCTAACCCTAACCCTAACCCTAACCCTAACCCTAACCCTAACCCTAACCGTAATCCTAACCCTAACCCTAACCCTAACCTTAACCCTAACCCTAAGAGGCCTAACCCTAAACGCAACTCTAAACCTCAGCTGTGCATGGCATGTAGGTAATCCTAACCCTAACCCTAACCCTAACCTTAACCCTAACGCTAACCCTAACCCTAACCCTGACCCTAAGAGGCCTAACTTAAAACGGAACTCTAAACCTCAGCTGTGCATGGCATGCACTTAACCCTAACCCTAACCCTAACCCTAACCCTAACCCTAACCCTAACCCTAAGCCTAACCCTAACACTAACCCTAACGCTAACCCTAACCCTAACTCTAATCCTGACCCTAAGGGGCCTAACCCTTGACGGAACTCTAAACCTCAGCTGTGCATGGCATGTACATAACCCTAACCCTAACCCTAACCCTAACCCTAACCCTAACCCTAACCCTAACCCTAACCCTAACCCTAACCCTAATCCTGACCCTAAGAGGCCTAACCCTAAACGCAACTCTAAACCTCAGCTGTGCATGGCATGTACCTAACCCTAACCCTAACCCTAAGCCTAACCCTAACCCTAACCCTAACCCTGACCCTAAGAGGCCTAACCCAAAACGGAACTCTAAGCCTCAGCTGTGCATGGCATGCAGTTAACACTAACCCTAACCCTAACCCTAACCCTAACCCTAACCCTAACCCTAACCTTAACCCTAACCCTAACCCTAAGTGACCTAACCCAAAACGGAACTCTAAACCTCAGTTGTACATGGCATGTACGTAACCCTAGCCCTAACCCTAACCC
>NW_026599605.1:427500-432500 GCF_023634155.1 Falco peregrinus
CCTAACCCTAACCCTAACCTTAACCCTAACCCTAAGAGGCCTAACCCTAAACGCAACTCTAAACCTCAGCTGTGCATGGCATGTAGGTAATCCTAACCCTAACCCTAACCCTAACCTTAACCCTAACGCTAACCCTAACCCTAACCCTGACCCTAAGAGGCCTAACTTAAAACGGAACTCTAAACCTCAGCTGTGCATGGCATGCACTTAACCCTAACCCTAACCCTAACCCTAACCCTAACCCTAATCCTAACCCTAAGCCTAACCCTAACACTAACCCTAACGCTAACCCTAACCCTAACTCTAATCCTGACCCTAAGGGGCCTAACCCTTGACGGAACTCTAAACCTCAGCTGTGCATGGCATGTACATAACCCTAACCCTAACCCTAACCCTAACCCTAACCCTAACCCTAACCCTAACCCTAACCCTAACCCTAACCCTAACCCTAATCCTGACCCTAAGAGGCCTAACCCTAAACGCAACTCTAAACCTCAGCTGTGCATGGCATGTACCTAACCCTAACCCTAACCCTAAGCCTAACCCTAACCCTAACCCTGACCCTAAGAGGCCTAACCCAAAACGGAACTCTAAGCCTCAGCTGTGCATGGCATGCAGTTGACACTAACCCTAACCCTAACCCTAACCCTAACCCTAACCCTAACCCTAACCTTAACCCTAACCCTAACCCTAAGTGACCTAACCCAAAACGGAACTCTAAACCTCAGTTGTACATGGCATGCACTCAACCCTAATCCTAACCCTAACCCTAACCCTAACCCTAACCCTAACCCTAACCCTAACCCTAACCCTAACCCTAACCCTAAGAGGCCTAACTCTAAACGCAACTCTAAACCTCAGCTGTGCATGGCATGTACGTAACCCTAACCCTAACCCTAACCCTAACCCTGACCCTAAGACGCCTAACACAAAACGGAACTCTAAACCTCAGCTGTGCATTGCATGCACTTAACCCTAACCCTAACCCTAACCCTAGTCCTCAGCTGTGCATGGCATGCGCTCAGCCCTAACCCTAACCCTAACCCTAACCCTAACTTTAACCCTAACCCTAATCCTATCCCTAACCCTAAGAGACCTAAACCTAAACGGAACTCTAAACCTCAGCTGTGCATGGCAGGTAAATAACCCTAACCCTTACCCTAACCCTAACCCTAACCCTATCCCTAACCCTAACTCTTAGAGACCTAACCCAAAACGGAACTCTAAACCTCAGCTGTGCATGGCATGCACTTAACCCTAACCCTAACCCTAACCCTAATCCTAACCTTAACCCTAACCCTAACCCTAACACTAACCCTAAGAGGCCTAACCCTAAACGCAACTCTAAACCTCAGCTGTGCATGGCATGCACTTAACCGTAACCGTAACCCTAACCCTAACCCTAACCCTAACCCTAACCCTAACCCTAACCCTAACCCTAACCCTAACCCTAACCCTAACCCTAACCCTAAGAGGCCTAACCCTAAACGCAACTCTAAACCTCAGCTGTGCATGGCATGTACGTAACCCTAACCCTAACCCTAACCGTAACCCTGACCCTAAGAGGCCTAACTTAAAACGGAACTCTAAACCTCAGCTGTGCATGGCATGTACGTAACCCTAACCCTAACCCTAACCCTAACCCTGACCGTAAGAGGCCTAACACAAAACGGAACTCTAAACCTCAGCTGTGCATTGCATGCACTTAACCCTAACCCTAACCCTAACCCTAACCCTAACCCTCAGCTGTGCATGGCATGCACTCAACCCTAACCCTAACCCTAACCTTAACCCTAACCCTAACCCTAACCCTAACCCTAATCCTATCCCTAACCCTAAGAGGCCTAAACCTAAACGGAACTCTAAACCTCAGCTGTGCATGGCATGTACCTAACCCTACCCCTAACCCTAACCCTAACCCTAACTCTTAGAGACCTAACCCTAAACGGAGCTCTAAACCTCAGCTGTGCATGGCATGTACCTAACCCTAACCCTAACCCTAACCCTAACCCTAACCCTAACCCTAAACCTAACCCTAACCCTAACCATAACCCTAACCCTAACGCTAACCCGAAACCTAACCCTAACCCTAATCCTGACCCTAAGAGGCCTAACCCTAAACGCAACTCTAAACCTCAGCTGTGCATGGCATGTACCTAACCCTAACCCTAACCCTAACCCTAACCCTAACCCTAACCCTAACCCTAACCCTAAGAGGCCTAACCCAAAACGGAACTCTAAACCACAGCTGTGCATGGCATGCACTTAACCCTAACCCTAACCCTAACCCTAACCCTAACCCTAACCCTAACCCTAACCCTAAGTGGCCTAACCCAAAACGGAACTCTAAACCTCAGCTGTGCATGGCATGCACTTAACCCTAACCCTAACCCTAACCCTAACCCTAATCCTAACCTTAACCCTAACCCTAACCCTAACCCTAACCCTAAGAGGCCTAACCCAAAACGGAACTCTAAACCTCAGCTGTGCATGGCATGCACTTAACCCTAACCCTAACCCTAACCCTAACCCTAACCCTAACCCTAACCCTAACCCTAACCCTAACCCTAAGTGACCTAACCCAAAACGGAACTCTAAACCTCAGCTGTGCATGGCATGCACTTAACCCTAACCCTAACCCTAACCCTAACACTAATCCTTACCTTAACCCTAAGAGGCCTAACCCTAAACGCAACTCTAAACCTCAGCTGTGCATGGCATGTAGGTAATCCTAACCCTAACCCTAACCGTAACCTTAACCCTAACGCTAACCCTAACCCTAACCCTGACCCTAAGAGGCCTAACTTAAAACGGAACTCTAAACCTTAGCTGTGCATGGCATGCACTTAACCCTAACCCTAACCCTAACCCTAACCCTAACCCTAAGCCTAACCCTAACACTAACCCTAACGCTAACCCTAACCCTAACTCTAATCCTGACCCTAAGGGGCCTAACCCTTGATGGAACTCTAAACCTCAGCTGTGCATGGCATGTACATAACCCTAACCCTAACCCTAACCCTAACCCTAACCCTAACCCTAACCCTAACCCTAACCCTAACCCTAACCCTAATCCTGACCCTAAGAGGCCTAACCCTTGACGGAACTCTAAACCTCAGCTGTGCATGGCATGTACATAACCCTAACCCTAACCCTAACCCTAACCCTAACCCTAACCCTAAACCTAACCCTAACCCTGACCCTAAGAGGCCTAACCCAAAACGGAACTCTAAACCTCAGCTGTGCATGGCATGCACTTAACCCTAACCCTAACCCTAACCCTAAACCTAACCGTAATCCTAACCCTAACACTAACCCTAACCCTAACCATAAGAGGCCTAACCCTAAACGCAACTCTAAACCTCAGCTGTGCATGGCATGTACATAACCCTAACCCTAACCCTAACCCTAACCCTAACCCTGACCCTAAGAGGCATAACACAAAAGGGAACTCTAAACCTCAGCTGTGCATAGCATGCACTTAACCCTAACCCTAACCCTAACCCTTACTTTAACCCTAACCCTAATCCTAACCCTGACCCTAAGAGACCTAAACCTAAACGGAACTCTAAACCTCAGCTGTGCATGGCAGGTACATAACCCTAACCCTTACCCTAACCCTAACCCTAACCCTAACCCTAACCCTAACCCTCACCCTAACCCTAACCCTAACCCTAACCCTAACCCTAACCCTAACCCTAACCCTAACACTAACCCTAACCCGAACCCTAACCCTAACCCTAATCCTGACCCTAAGAGGCCTAACCCAAAACGGAACTCTAAACCTCAGCTGTGCATGGCATGTACCTAAGCCTAACCCTAACCCTAAGCCTAACCCTAACCCTAACCCTGACTCTAAGAGGCCTAACCCAAAACGGAACTCTAAACCTCAGCTGTGCATGGCATGCAGTTAACACTAACCCTAACCCTAACCCTAACCCTAACCCTAACCCTAACCCTAACCTTAACCCTAACCCTAACCCTAAGTGACCTAACCCAAAACGGAACTCTAAACCTCAGTTGTACATGGCATGTACGTAACCCTAGCCCTAACCCTAACCCTAACCCTGACCCTAAGAGGCCTAACTCTAAACGCAACTCTAAACCTCAGCTGTGCATGGCATGTACGTAACCCTAACCCTAACCCTAACCCTAACCCTGACCCTAAGAGGCCTAACACAAAACGGAACTCTAAACCTCAGCTGTGCATGGCATGCACTTAACGTAACCCTAACCCTAACCCTAGTCCTCAGCTGTGCATGGCATGCACTCAGCCCTAACCCTAACCCTAACCCTAACCTTAACTTTAACCCTAACCCTAATCCTATCCCTAACCCTAAGAGACCTAAACCTAAACGGAACTCTAAACCTCAGCTATGCATGGCAGGTACATAACCCTAACCCTAACCCTAACCCTAACCCTAACCCTAACCCTAACCCTAACCCTAAGTGACCTAACCCAAAACGGAACTCTAAACCTCAGCTGTGCATGGCATGCACTTAACCCTAACCCTAACCCTAACCCTAACACTAATCCTTACCTTAACCCTAAGAGGCCTAACCCTAAACGCAACTCTAAACCTCAGCTGTGCATGGCATGTAGGTAATCCTAACCCTAACCCTAACCGTAACCTTAACCCTAACGCTAACCCTAACCCTAACCCTGACCCTAAGAGGCCTAACTTAAAACGGAACTCTAAACCTTAGCTGTGCATGGCATGCACTTAACCATAACCCTAACCCTAACCCTAACCCTAACCCTAAGCCTAACCCTAACACTAACCCTAACGCTAACCCTAACCCTAACTCTAATCCTGACCCTAAGGGGCCTAACCCTTGACGGAACTCTAAACCTCAGCTGTGCATGGCATGTACATAACCCTAACCCTAACCCTAACCCTAACCCTAACCCTAACCCTAACCCTAACCCTAACCCTAACCCTAACCCTAATCCTGACCCTAAGAGGCCTAACCCTTGACGGAACTCTAAACCTCAGCTG